>NW_027101251.1:91244-101244 GCF_029633855.1 Hoplias malabaricus
CCCTGTGTCTGCATGGGTTTCCTCCGGGTGACTGTCTGTAAGGAGTGTGGTGTGTTCTCCCTGTGTCTGCATGGGTTTCCTCCGGGTGACTGTCTGTGAGGAGTGTGGTGTGTTCTCCCTGTGTCTGCATGGGTTTAAATAATGTTAAATAATGTTTAAATAATGAATGTATTTAGTGTTTTTAATAATAATTCAGAATTGCATTTTAATTATTTTTCACTTTTACAGTTTATTTACCTGCTTTTTCTCTCCTGTCCATCAGACATTCAACAGCCTGATAGAACTAGTCACATCTTGTGGAAACTACAGTCAGTACCGCCGTCGCTTTGCAGAATGCTCTGGGTTTAAGTTCCCCATCCTGGGCGTCCATCTGAAGGATCTGATCGCGGTACATGTGGCCCTTCCAGACTGGACGGACCCAGAGAAGACTCGAGTCAACCTCACAAAGACTCAGCAGCTCTATGCCATTCTGCAGGAGCTCGCACTCGTACAGACCACCCCGCCCAGCATAGAAGCCAACACTGATCTCCTCAACCTGCTCACGGTGAGTGTGTACAGCTGAGTGGAATGTGTAGGCGTAAGGTGGCTGGTGGATGTGTGATACGGTACCTGTCAAGGGCAAAATATAACAGTATTTTAAGGAAGGAAAGATTTCTCGGTGTGGGCAAGTTTAGAAAATCGAATAAAATATTTTTTTACTGTTGGATGCAGTGTTATTTTTCATAGTGAACATACAGTATGAGCTCATATACAGTGCAAAATAATAACCAGCCGACACAGTTCACTTTAGATCAAATGCAGTTTGTCTGTCTGCGTTTTTGGTCTGTGCTTATTTTTAATGTGTAAAATAAGCTTTGCAGATTCAAGATACTTTTAAAGGAGACATATTCTACCCGCTGCCAATAGGGAACAATCTGGACAGGGCTTTTTAGACAGGGGGGAGCACGCTGCTGTGGTGTTTGATCCTTGTGGTTGTTTGGTTAAAGCAGGAACAGTCTTAGTGAAACATCTGTGACCTACTTGGGTCGTCTTTGGGCTCGCCCATAAATAGTGATTGGAGAGACTGAGGTGAGGGGGCGGGGCAATACTAAAGTCTCTGAACTTCATCTCAGAAATGGAGCAGAATCAGAACGGCTCGTTTTATACCAAACATTGACTGACTGAGTGGTCCTGTTTCACAGTGTGTGTGTTTGAGTCTACCCAGTCCACTCCATCTCATCACCACACCTTACTCCCTTCATGTATGGAGCGATGGTGCTGTGAGGGAGGGCTGAGACACACACCTGAGTCCCGCCTCTCATCGTGTGCGACCGGTGGAATTGTGTGTGAAATGAGCGATGGTGTGTTTTCACAAAGAGATGAAGAGTTTCTAACATCGCACTTCAGCTTTATCTCGAATGACCTCAGATTCTGATCGGATGTCTTTTAGAAAGGATTTAAGAAGATCAGCAACGATCCAGGACACGCCCTCACACCCCAGGTCTCTTAGGAAGCTTTTCTGTGTAAATGAACTCCACAGGTTTTTTTCTACAAAGTTTCTACATATTTATTTTGGAGTCGACTCAGAGTGAATCTATCTGCTTCAACTCAACCACAACTCCACTTTAGTTAGACCAGATATCAGCTTGTGTTGTGGACCAACTCTGGGCCATGTAAGTCAAATTTGGCCCAAGTCCGACCCAAGAAACACGTACCGTAACCAAGCCGGGTCCGGGTTATGAAATGTTGTCCATATCCGGCCCAAACAACATATGTCTGTGTTGTTATTGAGCCGTATAGTACCAGAAGTGGGACAGGTTTGGCCCCCATTTTTTGCTACTCTGAGATAACTGAACCTACACAGTTCTTCTGAGGTTTGATACTGTACATTCAGTACAGGTTCGATTCCCACTCCGGGGGTTGGAGAGGGGGGAGGGGGGGGGGGGGGGGGAGGGTGGGGGGGGGGTGGGGGGGAGGTAGTGAGGGGTGGGGTGATGTATGGGAGGAGTGTGGTGTGTTCTCTCTGTGTCTGCGTGGGTTTCCTCCGGGTGACTGTCTGTGAGGAGTGTGGTGTGTTCTCCCTGTGTCTGCGTGGGTTTCCTCCGGGTGACTGTCTGGGAGGAGTGTGGTGTGTTCTCCCTGTGTCTGTGTGGGTTTCCTCCGGGTGACTGTCTGTGAGGAGCGTGGTGTGTTCTCCCTGTGTCTGTGTGGGTTTCCTCCGGGTGACTGTCTGTGAGGAGTGTGGTGTGTTCTCCCTGTGTCTGTGTGGGTTTCCTCCGGGTGACTGTCTGTGAGGAGTGTGGTGTGTTCTCCCTGTGTTTTAAGGTTTTAAATCAAACCCGTAGAGCAAAACTAATTAAAGCCAATGTGTCTCACTTCAGATGAGGTATTTGCATCTAATTGTGTAATGTGTTCTGTAATGAACATCTTTGAACCATTACATTTGTGACCCCCTTGTCTTTGCTGTAGCATTTCCAGCTGGAGAACTGCTCTATTCATGGGAAGCTCTTTCCTAAAGACTGAGTATTCTCTGCCTGCTCCAGGTGTTCGTGAGAGATACAGCGCTGCCTAATTTCCAGGGCAAGTCAGAGATAACTCTTTTTATGGTGCAGAGTTGAAGGGCACAAGGAGGGCTTGCAGTCTTCCCGATCAATATTCAATTTTCTCACATTGGGGGGAAACCAAATTTGTTTACGTCAGGCGAAAGATTGATGTTTGTGTTCAGGCAGAAGGGCATTGGGCAGTGCACCGCGATGTGAAATATTGGGGGGTGTTTCTCTGAACTGGCCTTCAGAAGGAGCTCAGAATCACTCACGCTGAAGCCATGAAGGGCAGGCTTCGGTTATTTAACATTAACACGCTTTCAGTGGCACTGTATTAATCAGTTACTGAGCTTAGACTGTTCAAGCTGTTTCTATTTATACAGCAGTTTATTCTTACACTGAAAAACTGCAAGCAAACGAACAGGGTTGATCAGTCTGATGGATTCGGAACGTCTGATCATTTAAGGCAGCAACATGGCCAGTTTGAAACAGGCTTTTAGTTAAAGTGGAGCCACTTAGGGTTAATTATGAGCCACTTAGGTAAACTGCATCTCAGGGAATATTTTTAAAGCCCCCTCTGGCCATTTCTTAAACTCTTAAAAGCCCCGCTCTGCTCAGAAAGATTTAGAAGTTATTACTAAGAACAAAGGCCACACCCTGAACATTCCTAGTATTGGTTCCTTAGGTGTGTGAGATATGAAACCCTGTTTCTGTCTTAATTTGTGTTTCTGAAACTGTGTTTGGGACGCAGCAGTTTCAAAGTGGAAATGTGGACTGGGTGGTCTTGTTTCACAATGTGTTTGTTGGTGGGCTCCGGATGCCCACTTTAAAATAACACTAATTTGGTTTGGATATTTCTTAAATATTTTTTGCTCCTCGGGCTCTCCCTAGTATAACTTATTTTTACAGCACTGTACTGAAACAGTGTGGAGGGTGCTGGGTGGTTTCCTACCCTCCTCTAAAAGTTACGTAATTTAGTTCCTTATTACAGCTAAGTGAAGCATCAGAATGATTTTGAAGCTGCAATTTTAATGTGAAAATATTGCATATTGTTCCTTTAATGTATACTTTTGGGCGGCACGGTGGTGCAGCAGGTAGTGTCGCAGTCACATAGCTCCAGGAACCTGTGAGGAGTGTGGTGTGTTCTTCCTTTGTCTGCGTGGGTTTCCTCCGGGTGACTGTCTGTGAGGAGTGTGGTGTGTTCTCCCTGTGTCTGCGTGGGTTTCCTCCGGGTGACTGTCAGTGAGGAGTGTGGTGTGTTCTTCCTTTGTCTGCGTGGGTTTCCTCCGGGTGACTGTCTGTGAGGAGTGTGGTGTGTTCTCCCTGTGTCTGCGTGGGTTTCCTCCGGGTGACTGTCTGTGAGGAGTGTGGTGTGTTCTCCCTGTGTCTGCGTGGGTTTCCTCCGGGTGACTGTCTGTGAGGAGTGTGGTGTGTTCTCCCTGTGTCTGTGTGGGTTTCCTCCGGGTGACTGTCTGTGAGGAGTGTGGTGTGTTCTCCCTGTGTCTGTGTGGGTTTCCTCCGGGTGACTATCTGTGAGGAGTGTGGTGTGTTCTCCCTGTGTCCGCATGGGTTTCCTCTGGGTGACTGTCTGTGAGGAGTGTGGTGTGTTCTCTCTGTGTCTGCATGGGTTTCCTCTGGGTGACTGTCTGTGAGGAGTGTGGTGTGTTCTCTCTGTGTCTGCATGGGTTTCCTCTGGGTGACTGTCTGTGAGGAGTGTGGTGTGTTCTCCCTGTGTCTGTGTGGGTTTCCTCCGGGTGACTATCTGTGAGGAGTGTGGTGTGTTCTCTCTGTGTCTGCATGGGTTTCCTCTGGGTGACTGTCTGTGAGGAGTGTGGTGTGTTCTCCCTGTGTCTGCATGGGTTTCCTCCGGGTGCTCCGTTTTCCTCCCACAGCCAAAAACACACGTTGGTAGGTGGTAAGTGTTCGTAGGTGTGTGTGTGTGAGTGAATGTGTGAGTGTGTGTTGCCCTGTGAAGGAATGATGCCCCCTCCAGGGTGTATTCCCACCTTGCGCCCAGTGATTCCAGGTAGGCTCTGGACCCACCGTGACCCTGAACTGGATAAGGGTTACAGATAATGAATGAATGTGTGTATACTTTTACACAACATATGATTTTTTTCATATGTCCACTTTAATATATATCAATATGAGGTGCAGTTGCAGAATAATAGAAATATTCCTGTATATTATATTTCCCTGTAACTTGTGGATCCAGCTCAGAAGGGTGCTGTTAACAGAAGAGATGTAGCGTATGGAAAGTGTACTGAAATGACTCAGCTGAAATGGCACCTTTTCACCCCAGCACATTTCCTGTACCTGTTTTTTGTTTTTCCCCATGCACATTTTCACATCAGTGAACAATCAGCGGTGTTAACTCTCAGTCCTCATGGGATGCATTTCATGTATTTACTCTAGTACAATTCTGGGAATTATGGCCAGTGCGTATCAGAGAAAAGCAGCATTCCTGTCCTCCCTTATGTGCTGCGGGATTAGACCTGTTAAAACACATACACACACACACATACACACACACACACACACACACACACACACACACACAGACACACACACACACACACAGACACATACACACACACACACACACACACACACACACACACACACACACACACACACAGACACACACACACACACTTTGGAGTACAGTGGGAGGACTCCACAAACAATAGTTGCTACTCCTCATACAGGCCAAGTGCAGGAATGTGGTTGTACACATAGGAAATTGACTTTATAAAAATACAATGGACCTTTTGTGCAGCCTTCCTCTCTTAACAAAGACCCACTATAGGAAGAAGCTGGAACTGTGCTATGGAAATTACTCTCTATGCATCACTGCATTTTCTCTGTGTGTGATGTGTAAAATGATTTAAATATGACATCAGGTGCAATTCCTACCTCACTGCAGAGAGAGAGAGAGAGAGAGAGAGAAACAGAGGAACACAGAGAGAGAGAGAGAGAGAGAGAGAGAGAGAGAGAGAGAGAGAGAGAGAGAGAGAGAGAAAGAGAGAGAGAGAAACAGAGAGAGAGAGAGAGAGAGAGAGAGAGAGAGAGAGAGAGAGAGAGAAACAGGAACACACACAGAGAGAGAGAGAGAGAGAGAGAGAGAGAGAGAGAGAGAAACAGAGGAACACAGAGAGAGAGAGAGAGAGAGAGAGAGAGAGAGAGAGAGACAGAGGAACACACACACACAGAGAGAGAGAGAGAGAGAGAGAGAGAGAGAGAGAGAGAGAGAGAAACAGAGGAACAGAGAGAGAGAGAGAGAGAGAGAGAGGCCTAAAGGCTGTGCCTTATTAAATCTGTCTACAGTGGACCCATGCATTCATTTCAAACCCATTAACCTTTATGTGACAGCATCAACATTTTACAAATTGGCTTCTCTGTAAACTGCTCATTCTCAAGAGAGACCTTTCTATTTGTTAGTCTTCCCAAGTGAATCTGGGGGATCTGGAAGTCCACTCTGGCTCCAAACAGGACAGATCATTAGCGGGAGAGAGTGTGTGCACAGGTATCATATGAAGACAAATGAAATGTCTGAAGGAATAACATTAAAAAGGAAATATTATGAAAAAGTCACTTTTTCAACACCTGTGCAAAAGTAATGTGTGATCTGGAGCCCACAAACACACACACTGTGAAACAAGACCACACATACAGTTTTCTTTGAGGTGCCTATGTCAGAAAACATGGGATAAAACGAGCCGGTCTGATTCTGCTCCGCTGCTAACGTCAAGTGCAGAGACATTAAAAATGCCCCGCCCCCTCGTCTGAGTCTGTCCAATCACAGCGCTGGACCTGTGTGAGAGTGCAAAGATTAGGTTAAATGCAACAAAACAGACACAACTTTTCAAAGTAAATACAGAGAAAACAAGAACGGAGAAGAAAGAGAACAGAGTGAAAACGGCTAAAAACCAGAGCTTCTGCTCCTCGCTCCTCACTGCTGTGCGCTCGGGGTCAGGGTGAACAGCGAGCGGCTCGTTATCATTTAAAGGAACAGGTGCTGAAAGTTCTGAACAGGGCTTTTTAGACAGGGGGAGAACGCTGCTGAGGTGTTTGATCCTTGTGGTGTTTTGACTAAAGCAGGTTACATTAAGACCCCAGAACAATCAAAGTTCTCAGAGTTATGAGGTTTATGTGAAGTATAAGCCCTGCCCTATTACTCACGTGTCATGGGTTTGGTCAGAACTTTTATTTTGTGGGAAGAGTATTTTAGAAACATGTTGTTGCTGTGTGATTTATGCAGGTTTCACTGGACCAGTATCACACAGAAGAGGAGATATACCAGCTGTCTTTACAGAGGGAACCACGCAGCACTAAACCAGCTGTGAGTTACAAGCGAGAGCCAAGGATAAATAGGGTTTCATTCCAAAATGCTGCTTTTTCCCAGTGTAACAGTTTTGTTGTAAGTGTTAGGAAGGGTTTGAAGAGAATAACAGCTGACAGCTTTGTTATTTTAATAAAGATGGTAATGATGTGTGCCTCTCAGCAGGTTTGTTTCATTCTGGTGGAGACTGAGTCTAATGCTGAAGGGAGACACTGTGGCGCTGCAGGTCGAGTTGCTGTCAGACAGCTCCAGGGTCACGGGGTTGTGGGTTCAATCTCAGCCTCGGGTCACTGTCTGTCAGGAGTGTGGTGTTCTCTCTGTGTCTGTGTGGCGTTCCTCCAGGTGCTCCTTTATTTCTGCCACAGTCTGAACACACACATTGGAGTGGAGTGACATTGTCCACAGGTGTGTGTGTTTGTGTGTGTGTGCGAGTGAATGGGTGAGTGTGTGAAACTGTCCACAGGGGTGAGTGTGTGAGTGAATGGGTGAGTGTGTGAATGTGTGAGTGATTGAGTGAGTGTGTGAATCTGTCCACAGGTGTGAGTGTGTGAGTGACCGGGTGAGTGTGTGACACTGTCCACAGGTGTGAGTGTGTGAGTGACTGGGTGAGTGTGTGACACTGTCCACAGGTGTGAGTGTGTGAGTGACCGGGTAAGTGTGTGACACTGTCCACAGGTGTGAGTGTGTGAATCTGTCCACAGGTGTGAGTGTGTGAGTGAATGGGTGAGTGTGTGAATGTGTGAGTGATTGAGTGAGTGTGTGAATCTGTCCACAGGTGTGAGTGTGTGAGTGACCGGGTGAGTGTGTGAATCTGTCCACAGGTGTGAGTGTGTGAGTGAATGGGTGAGTGTGTGAATGTGTGAGTGACTGGGTGAGTGTGTGAATCTGTCCACAGGTGTGAGTGTGTGAGTGACCGGGTGAGTGTGTGACACTGTCCACAGGTGTGAGTGTGTGAGTGACTGGGTGAGTGTGTGACACTGTCCACAGGTGTGAGTGTGTGAGTGACCGGGTAAGTGTGTGACACTGTCCACAGGTGTGAGTGTGTGAGTGAATGGGTGAGTGTGTGAATGTGTGAGTGATTGAGTGAGTGTGTGAATCTGTCCACAGGTGTGAGTGTGTGAGTGACCGGGTGAGTGTGTGAATCTGTCCACAGGTGTGAGTGTGTGAGTGAATGGGTGAGTGTGTGAATGTGTGAGTGACTGGGTGAGTGTGTGAATCTGTCCACAGGTGTGAGTGTGTGAGTGACCGGGTGAGTGTGTGAAAATGTCCACAGGTGTGAGTGTGTGAGTGACTGGGTGAGTGTGTGAATCTGTCCACAGGTGTGAGTGTGTGAGTGTGTGAATGTGTGAGTGATTGAGTGAGTGTGTGAATCTGTCCACAGGTGTGAGTGTGTGAGTGACTGGGTGAGTGTGTGACACTGTCCACAGGTGTGAGTGTGTGAGTGACTGGGTGAGTGTGTGACACTGTCCACAGGTGTGAGTGTGTGAGTGTGTGAATGTGTGAGTGATTGAGTGAGTGTGTGAATCTGTCCACAGGTGTGAGTGTGTGAGTGACCGGGTGAGTGTGTGACACTGTCCACAGGTGTGAGTGTGTGAGTGACTGGGTGAGTGTGTGACACTGTCCACAGGTGTGAGTGTGTGAGTGAATGGGTGAGTGTGTGAATGTGTGAGTGATTGAGTGAGTGTGTGAATCTGTCCACAGGTGTGAGTGTGTGAGTGACCGGGTGAGTGTGTGAATCTGTCCACAGGTGTGAGTGTGTGAGTGAATGGGTGAGTGTGTGAATGTGTGAGTGACTGGGTGAGTGTGTGAATCTGTCCACAGGTGTGAGTGTGTAAGTGACCGGGTGAGTGTGTGAAACTGTCCACAGGTGTGAGTGTGTGAGTGACTGGGTGAGTGTGTGAATCTGTCCACAGGTGTGAGTGTGTGAGTGTGTGAATGTGTGAGTGATTGAGTGAGTGTGTGAATCTGTCCACAGGTGTGAGTGTGTGAGTGACTGGGTGAGTGTGTGACACTGTCCACAGGTGTGAGTGTGTGAGTGACTGGGTGAGTGTGTGAATCTGTCCACAGGTGTGAGTGTGTGAGTGAATGGATGAGTGTGTGAATGTGTGAGTGAGTGAGTGTGTGAATCTGTCCACAGGTGTGAGTGTGTGAGTGAATGGGTGAGTGTGTGAATGTGTGAGTGAGTGAGTGTGTGAATCTGTCCACAGGTGTGAGTGTATGAGTGAATGGGTGAGTGTGTGAATGTGTGAGTGATTGGGTGAGTGTATGATGGACCGGTGCTCTGTCAAGGTTGTGCTAATACTTTGCGCCCAGTGATTCTCTGTAGGCTCTGGACCCACTGTGACCCTGATGAGGATGAAGTGATTACAGAAGATGAATGAATGAAGGAATGTTAGTGTTCAATTAATGATCATCGTGAAAGCAGTCTATAGCACTTTGGAATGAAACCCTTTGCCTGATCTGAACACAACTGGTACAGTCTCCAGATGAACTTACATATTCTAACATGGATTTTATTATCGTTATTGTCTGATCAGAACTCAAGCTCCACCCCCAGTTCAACAGCAAAGCGACCGTCAATGATCGATGAATGGGCAGCTTCAGTGAAACCCAAAGCAGATCCCGCCATCATCACAAAACACATTGAAAAAATGGTTGATGTAAGTTCATTTGTTTAATGGTTTTGCTCAAAGCTTATAGATTTAGATGTGTTTCAGCTGAGCTATGTTTATTACAGCTGTTGTGTTTAATAATACGTGTTTGACTGTTGAGGTTCATAGAGGACTGTTCCCATGTCATGTTCCCTTGTCTGCAGTCTGTGTTCAAGAATTTTGACACTGATGGAGACGGTCATATTTCCCGCGAGGAGTTTGAGAGCATCAGGAATAACTTCCCTTATCTCAGCAAGTTTGGAGAGCTGGACACCAACCAGTGAGTGTAGAAATATGACATTATCCTGAGGCACTGGTCTCTACTCTCTGAAGCCTTTACACTCAGTAGTAACAGTTTATATCCAGTGCAAGTGGCGCATTTTTCTCAGCGTGCGTTCTTGGCATGTGTCTGCTGTGTCTATGTAAGAAGCAGAATGCGCATTAACTTATCAATAATGAAATAATAAATTGAAGGTAAATGTATT
>NW_027101251.1:106244-116244 GCF_029633855.1 Hoplias malabaricus
GTGTGATGCCCTGGTAAGTCCTTTCATGTATTGTTCCCGTGTTGTGATCACCTCTCCCTCTTGATCCTGACCCCACCCTTTGCACTCTTCTTTTATCTGTTTATCCCCTTTTCTGCCTTTCCTCTCTCCTCTCTCCAGCTCCTTTTCCTTCACTCTCCTATCGTTAAGTGTAAATCTACTTTTAAAAATTAAGCTGAATTCTACAAGGAACACTATTCAATACAAATCTCTTTTCCTTCCTAGATATGGGGCTTTTATAAGCAAGGATACAAGTGCAAAGGTAAGAGATAAGTACGAACATTTTGTCTGCACCACAACCATTGGAAAAGATAAGGTGTGAGGTCTCTGAATAAAGTGTTAAATTCTTGACTTTATTAAGCTCTCTCCTATCTGTCCCTGTGACTCTCACACACTCTCTGTGTCTATAATAAGAGGTGTGTGTTCACTGGCAATCTGTGCTTCCTCATTGAAAGACAGACAGACCAGCTTGTTTATAAAACTGGTCAGGCTAGGAGGTGTGTGTGTGTGTGTGTGTGTGTGTGTGTGTGAACACCAGGAATATATCACATCGTGCACCCTTAAAACTGATGGTTCTTCAATGGTTCATTATTAAAGAAAATGGTTCTATATAGAACCTTTAAGAGCTCTTTGCGTGACTAAACGGTTCTTTGTGAAAGAACCATCTATAGCACATTCTCCATCAATCTGAAGAACCCCTTTGTGATGCAAAGACCCTTTTAATGATGCAAAGCTGTAAAGGGTTCTAGATAGAACCATTTTGTAAGTGTGTATGAACCAAAACACGCTTACACACTCACATTGTGGGGACTTGTTTTCCACCTACTGCTCCCTACAATGTAAATCATGATATTTTAAGGTGAAGACATGTTTTAATGTTGGGTTAAGGTTAAGGTGGTAGTGCTTATAAAAGAGTTAATGGTCATTTTCCACCAAATGAATGGAAGTCTATGTAATGTCCCCACATTTCACAAATACAACACTGTGTGTAAACAGATGCAAAAAGCTGACATCCACAAAAATAAAAGTCCTCTGTCATTTTGGACGGCGTTTAATTAGATAACACTTTACTGATCATGAGGGAAATTGTATTGTCACGGTGCAGTGCATAGTGCACAAGAGAAGACATAAAGAAATGACCATAAATAGAGCAGGGATATAGAAGAGGTTTACAGAAGTAAAAATAGGTGTGGTACAACAGTGCTATGAACTAACATTAATATAATAAAAGTGAGGAGGATCTATATACCTATGAGTTCTGTATGTGACATATACAAGAGCAGCCTTAGCATGTAGCAGGTACTGAACTAAGAAACAAAAGTGATAAAATATGACATCACATATGACAACACAAGTGTGTATATATATTTAGCCTATTGTTGTTCAAATGTTGCTAATATTCCTAAGTTCTGTAAAAGTTATATCTTCATAATTTGAACACACCCTGGAGGGGGCGCCAGTCCTTCACAGGGCAACACACACTTACACATTCACTCACACACTCACACCTGCGGACACTTTTGGGTCTCCAATCCACCTACCAACGTGTGTTTTTGGACTGTGGCAGGAAACCGGAGCACCCGGAGGAAACCCACGCAGACACAGGGAGAACACACCACACTCCTCACAGACAGTCACCCGGAGGAAACCCATGCAGACACAGGGAAAACACACCACACTCTTCACAGACAGTCACCCGGAGGAAACCCACGCGGACACAGGGAGAACACACCACACTCCTCGCAGACAGTCACCCGGTGGAAACCCACGCAGACACAGGGAGAACACACCACAGTCCTCACAGACAGTCACCCGGAGGAAACCCACGCAGACACAGGGAGAACACACCACACTCCTCACAGACAGTCACCCGGAGGAAACCCACGCAGACACAGAGAGAACACACCACACTCCTCACACCAATTTAAGTGGGTTAAATTTCCAGGTTTTGCATAAACACACCTGTGGCCACGACGTTGTGATTTCTGTGTCATTTTTGTTAGTTACTACTTCACATTTTCATCTCACTTTCATTAGCCTCTTATCTCTGTCTTTCTCACTGATTCTCGTCACCTTCCATTTTCTGTTCTCTCTTCATCGTTCTCAGACTCTCCCTCCATCTCCAAACTCATGCTGGTGTCCATCACATTAGGTGTGTGTGTGTGCCAGTGTTCATGCCTCTGCCGTGTGTGTAAAAGCACATTCTTCTCTCCGGTCTTTCTGGACTTTTGCCCCACGTTTCTGCGCGCCCTGATGCCTTCGTCACTCCCTCGTTCCTCCTCTCATCCTCTTCCTCCACCTCTCCATCTCTTTCCCGCTCTCCCTCCTCCTTCACTACATTAAATCTTCCCCTTCCCCTATTTTATTTCTCTTTTGCCCTCACCAGCCCACCTCATTAGGTTAAACCTCTTTTTGTCCTTACCCATCTTATCCCCCCTGACTTTCCCCTTTTGTTTTTTTCCTCCTATAAACGCCCCCTCCCTGTCCCTCCTCTGTTATGCTCCCTCTGTCCTCTTCCTGCAGTGTGTGGTGTGAACTGTCACAAGGCATGTCGCTCGAGATTGGCAGTGGAGTGTCGAAAGAGGACAAAAAGCATCAGCCACGAAACGCCACCAGCTCTACAAGCTCGTTCTTACAGCTTTCCACTGCCGTCTAACACACCGGCTAATCTCCAGAACACAGGTACTCACCCCAAACACACTCACACCACTGATCGGCAGTTTGGTTTTGATAAGATCAGGATTTTTAAACAGCTATAAGCCACAGTCAACAAAGTGAACAGCAAGAACGCCACAACAGATTATGTGTTGTTTGTTTATTTAATCTTGTATTAGGCACCACCCACACAAATAATTTCAGAACTTAACTTTGACTAGACTGTAGACAAACAGCACATAAACATTGTCCTGCACACAAGCGTGCTACACTGTGTAGATGTAGTGCAGGCAGCTGCTTTGTGTAGGTCTACGTTGGTGCAGGCAGCTGCCTTCCTGATTTTACCTCGAAGGAGCTGTGTGTCAATGCAAACATCCAAAACATTTGCTCTGGACTTTATCTTTACTAGCACCCTAGTAACACCCTAGTCCAAGTGAGAGCATGTGTGAATAGAGCCGGTAATGTACCGGAATATCTCCTGCACAGGCGCCGTCCCCTGCCTAAAGCAGGCAGAACACGTCCAGCTGCGAGAACGCATTTGACACATACAATCTCCCGCTGTTCACTGCATGTTTTAAAGGACAATGCTGTGGACCCCACCCCCTCCTTTAAACCCCTCCTCTTGTGTGACAGAGCTAAATGAAGGTTTAATAAAACACCTATACTGTGGAAGGATACGTGGAGAGTTTAATGTTGCAGTCAGCGATCAGGGAATGCCTCTCATCCAATCAGATCACTTGATCAGAACTGACTATTGTTAAAAACCTTTTCATATTTGTAAATTCTGGTTAAGTTTATTAATTTCTCGGGAGATAATTTGTGTAATTCCCCACGCCACTTGTGAAATTCTCTCAGTCAGACAGTCCTTAAAGGTTTCATCTTTGGTGACCAATGTCTACGACTGAACTTTGAAGGTGTGGAAAAGGCCATAAAAGATTGGATATGTGAATGATTCAAATAATGAATAAGTGAATGGTTGTTTTCATTGGAAATTAAACACATGGAGGGTGGTCTCTGATATTTAAACAGCACTGTATGTTTGTACACATGTGATAGATTGCCAGATGACAGACAACAGTAATACAGCTTTGCGTCAGGACAAAACGTGCACACACAAACACACAAATAACAGGCTCACAATCTCAAACCTGTAGAAACTGTCAAGAATCAGGTGAGTCAGTACATTAAATTGCTTCCTTGTCCCTGTATGAGGTAGGTGTGTGTGTGTGTGTGTGTGTGTGTTTGTCTGTAAATTGGCTCTGGAAAGTTCCATATCACCCAGCAACAGCTAGCCTTATCTGTCACCCACAGGATCCTCTTTCTATTTCCAGTGAACCTCTCATCAGCCTAGCTTTATGTCAAATTAATGGTTTAGCTGCACGCCCCTGGGACAACGGATAACACAGCACAATGAGATGCTTCGTTATGTAGCTCTGGCTCATCTCCCACATCCTCCTGCGGTCAGTGAGTGAGGTGTAGGAAAGGTAACATCAGTGTGAGAGCAATGCACTTCGATATTTACTTCCAGGTTTGGGGCTCTTCTTCAGTGCTAGCCTCATTTGTCATTAACCCTTCATTCAAAGAGTGGGGCTCGCCTCTATAGTGTGACACAAAGGAATCGAAGGGACTGCAAAAAAATAAATATTTAAAAATACTCATCAATCTGATACTCACATTACTCCTTATTTTTCATGATCTAATGTAGTGACACTATGACACTAGTCAGAAATGTAGCATCAGTAAAGATCCTGGACAATGATGTGATTAGCATTAGCGGCAGTGCGAAAAGAAGTGGTGGACGGCATCACTTGCTTGTCCTCATCCTCGCAGTGTTGGTGTCACTGTGTGATGGGGGAGTTCAGCTGGAGATGACTAATGACTGGGTGAGAATTTAGCAGATAGAAAAATGCATATTTTATATATTTTATAGTTTGCTTAGCTTTCCATTGTCTTACATGAAAATAATGAAGTGCAGAATGTGTTCACAGAATTTCATCAATTGTGCAACAAATAAAGGTAAAGTTGAGAGATTGTACTTGCTCTTTCCTTCTAAGGGTTAACAAAAAAAAAAAAGAAATAAGCGCAATGGTTGAGTCTCTCTCTCTCTCTCTCTCTCTCTCCCTCTCTCTCTAGTGATTGCTGAGGAAGATATGGAGGCGGTGGGGGAAGGAGTGTTTGATGTTCACCTATAATCCAGGTACATCACATGTTCACAGATATCTAATGCTGATGTATATTTGTCCACATATCTTCATAAACCTTGTAATGTGATTTGGCATTAAACGCATGTAAATATTGATTTTCTATTTCAGAAACTGCGCTACAAACAGTGCTAACCATTTCATATTTTGTGATTAATATTACTGCAGATATGGTTGCACACACAGCCAAGCAAGTAAACAGCCGAGATCAACTGAAGACAAACCACTAAACCCTGTGCACAGGTTAGACGTCGAGGGTTTTTTTGTTGAAGCGGGTTTGTGGTTTAAAGTCTGACAGAGGATTTACAGAGAAACGAGTCTGGCCTCCTCCAATTTACACCTGATGTTTATCACACTGAGAACATGTAAAACTCTGAGAAAGACTGAAAGTTGCCCTGAGATGTGGCAACACGGGGCACTTCCTCCACCACGGGTCTGTTTGTAGCCTCAGCGAGCCTTTGGCCTGCACTTCCATTACAACTGAAGAGGCTGAGTGACTACCATCAGCAAGAGCCTACGACATCAGTCATCAGCATGCTGCCATCTACTGGAAGAAAACTGAAAGTGCACTACAGGCCACTGGCTGCTTGCATAAAACATCTTAAGGGTTTATCTAATGTTAAAAGTATGGAAGCCTGTTTCTGCCACATAAAATAATACAGAAAAGGGCCCCAGTTTTGATTTTTCATTACTATGCATTTTGCTATCTCAATATTTTGAGATACTAAGTCAATATATTGAGATTGTATACTATCTCAATATATTGACTTAGTATCTCAAAATAATGAGTTAGTATCTCAATATATTGACTTAGTATCTCAATATTGAGTTAGTATCTCAATATATTGACTTAGTATCTCAAAATAATGAGTTAGTATCTCAATATATTGACTTAGTATCTCAATATACTGACTTAGTATCTCAAAATAATGAGTTAGTATCTCAATATATTGACTTAGTATCTCAAAATAATGAGTTAGTATCTCAATATCCTGACTTAGTATCTCAAAATAATGAGTTAGTATCTCAATAAATTGACTTAGTATCTCAAAATAATGAGTTAGTATCTCAATATCCTGACTTAGTATCTCAAAATAATGAGTTAGTATCTCAATATACTGACTTAGTATCTCAATATATTGACTTAGTATCTCAATATATTGACTTAGTATCTCAAAATAATGAGTCAGTATCTCAATATACTGACTTAGTATCTCAAAATAATGAGTTAGTATCTCAATATATTGACTTAGTATCTCAAAATAATGAGTTAGTATCTCAATATATTGACTTAGTATCTCAAAATAATGAGTTAGTACCTCAATATATTGAGTTAGTATCTCAAAATAATGAGTTAGTATCTCAATATACTGACTTAGTATCTCAAAATAATGACATAGTATCTCAATATATTGACTTAGTATCTCAAAATAATGAGTTAGTATCTCAATATATTGACTTAGTATCTCAATATTGAGTTAGTATCTCAATATACTGACTTACTATCTCAAAATAACGAGTTAGTATCTCAATATATTGACTTAGTATCTCAAAATAATGAGATAGTATCTCAATATATTGACTTAGTATCTCAAAATAATGAGTTAGTATCTCAATATATTGACTTAGTATCTCAAAATAATGAGTTGATATCTCAATATATTGACTTAGTATCTCAATATTGAGTTAGTATCTCAATATACTGACTTAGTATCTTAATATATTAATTTAGTATCTCAATATTGAGTTAGTATCTCAATATCCTGACTTAGTATCTCAAAATAATGAGATAGTATCTCAATATATTGACTTAGTATCTCAAAATAATGAGTTAGTATCTCAATATATTGACTTAGTATCTCAAAATTATGAGTTAGTATCTCAATATATTGACTTAGTCTCTCAAAATAATGAGTTAGTATCTGAATATATTGACTTAGTATCTCAAAATAATGAGATAGTATCTCAATATATTAACTTAGTATCTCAAAATAATGAGATAGTATCTGAATATATTGACTTAGTATCTCAAAATAATGAGATAGTATCGCAATATATTAACTTAGTATCTCAAAATAATGAGATAGTATCTCGGAATATTGAGATAGCAATTTGCATATTAATAATTTTAAATTAGTGCCTTTTTTAAATTATTTTATGCGGCGGAAACGGGGTTCCATATAAAAGCTTAAAAGACAGTTTAAAAAAAAGTCTAAAACATAGTTTACAGTTGTTGTTTTTTCTGCTTCCCACGTTCCTTTTGAGGAGAGATTTTGAAATGCATTTTAAATAAAAAGGAAAAGACCAAACTATATTTAAGATGTTTTATATAAGCGCCCATAGGTGCTCTTCCCGTCTTTGTATTTGTTCCTTGAATGTGAGCGCTGTGTATTTTTTAAAAACACATTATACAGTTGTTATATCTTTTACTGCAGTGAACAGTTGCATCTCCTTCTCAACTATTACACATCTCAAGTTTAAAAATGCTGTGAACTGTGAAGTCTTTTCAGTCCAATGGGAGAAAGAGGGCAGAGCCCTATTAGGTAAGAATTAAGGGGGTCCTTTAATTGTACGTCCTTCCAGAACTCCTGAGGTGCTGAGATATCCAGAGCCTGATGTTTAAACTGCTCAGCTTGTGTTGTCCGCCGTTGACTGCATCTGCGATGTTTATGTGCTGAGAAAATGCAAAACAATGTAAAGATTAAAAATGAATACGTGTGAAATGCACTGTAACACTGGCATTTTGACAACTCTAAGTGCATTTCAGAGTAAACACTGTAGCCTGCGAAGTCTAAAGGATATTTTAGGGTTTATAAGGATAGAGCTGTATGTTTTATATTAGATGTTTTACAATTGTCACAACTCCAAACTCTTCCAGCACCTGAAATATGAATGTGCAAAGCCCAGTTGATATTGTCCTGAGAAGTGTGGCGCTGTATATATGAAGTGCACTGTATTTCCTCCCTGTTGCTGTTGTATTTAAAGTGCACTGTTGTTGCAAGTTATGCTAATTATTAAATGTCTGCTATCTCTTTTCTTTCCGCGTGTGCATCCGCAATTTTCACACCGCTCTGTGCCCAAGTCAGAGACATCCATTTAGATGTTTAAATCATATTATTAGGTATAAGGTTCTCTTTAAGATTAGATATTTTCCTATGACACCAGCAGCTTTCCAACATTTCTCAGTGCGGGGTCCTTCTCTCCGGTTCCACATCCTTTCAGACCCTGTGTGGAGGGGCTCTTCCCACAGTGGATGGATGAACTGGGACTGCTGTTGCTGTGCTACTTTCCTCCCTCGAAGGATAAAGCTGTAGGTGCTGTTTGTGTGATGGGGACATGTCTCTGACTTTAACACAGTGCTGTATAGATACTGTATGTGTAGCTTTGATTTTTATTACCCATTTAATGTTAAAATGCTCTTTGTGATGTGAAACTGTGGTGAAGACTGAGTTTATGCTTCTGTTGTTGTATTGATCTCTTCAGATCTTAATGTTCTCTCGATAGGTGAGGTGTCCAGCTCAGAAGTATAAGATCCGTCAGTCTCTCTCTCTCTCTCTCTCTCTATCTATTTCTCTCTCTCTCTATCTCTTTCTCTCTCTCTCTCTCTTTCTCTCTCTCTCTCTCTCTCTCTCTCTCTCTATCTCTTTCTCTCTCTCTCTATCTCTTTCTCTCTCTCTTTCTCTCTCTATCTCTCTCTCTTTCTCTCTCTATCTCTCTCTTTTTATCGCTCTCTGTCTCTTTTTCTCTGTCTCTCTCTATCTCTTTGTCTCTCTATCTCTCTCTATCTATATCTCTCTATATATATCTCTCTCTCGCGCTCTCTCTTTCTTTCTCTCTCTTTCTTTCTCTATCTCTCTCTCTCTCGCTCTCTATCTCTCTCTCCTTTCTATCTCTATCTCTCTCTTTCTATCGCTCTCTCTCTCTCGCTCTCTATCTCTCTCTCCTTTCTATCTCTATCTCTCTCTTTCTATCGCTCTCTCTCTCTCTCTCTCTCTCTCTCTCTTTCTCTCTCTCTCTCTCTCGCTATCTCTTTCTCTCTCTCTCGCGCTCTCTCTTTCTTTCTCTCTCTTTCTTTCTCTATCTCTCTCTCTCTCGCTCTCTATCTCTCTCTCCCTATCTCTCTCTCACTCTCTATCTCTCTCTCTCTCTTTCTATCTCTATCTCTCTCTTTCTATCACTCTCTCTCTCTCTCTCTCTCTCTCTCTCTCTCTCTGACACAGATAGTATGTACAAACTGTTTTAATGACAGATTAATTATAGATTTGTGCATGAAAGAAAAAAAAAAGGTTGTGCCCACTTTCCAGAAAACATTGATTTGGGCCAAAGCCAGTTTAGTTTAAAAATGTGAAATGAACAAAAGTAAAAGCACTGCAGGAATATAAAATAGCTGATGGATTACTGTTTAATTTACACTGCACATGTACAAAGCAAAACCGCTGCTTATTCTAATGTGAGTATGATTGATGAAGGCCACTCTTAAATGGAGAGTTGGTGTAGTTTATACGTCCAATCGTTAAAGCTTTGTAAGCAGCTTCAGCAGCGCGTTATTAGCTTTAGCAAGCAACAACTTAGCAATGCATTAAAGGCACTGCATGAATTTCAAAGCGCTAAATGGGTCTGAATACATTATGCGGTATGTACTTGTGTAACCTATTCATTCCTTTATTTTCCTCCACTTATTCAGTTCCTCCGATAACGGTTTGGACTGTCACTTGTTGGAAATGCACCTTTTGTGTCTGGTACAATGTGAATCAGACGAATATCAACCGCAGAATAAAAACAGCCGTCCGTAATTCAGGCCTCTGAAACCCTTCGTCGATATGTATTCATTCTAAACACATGCTTATCTTTCAGACGGTTCTGATGCAGCACTTTTCTTACAGCTGGGGGTCATTAGAGAGTGCACGTTCTGAATTCCTTCGCCGCCATTTAGCCAGCGCTCTATTGATCTGAAAAAGCTGAGACGAAGGCAGATCGAGAAAGATTCAGATAATTACGTGATGAATACGAGGGGAAAAAGCGACTCGGATTGTTAGCGCTGGAACAAAGTGACCTTGATGAGAGACGGTGAAAAGAGCTCCCTGAAAAGCGGCGCTCCGACAAGAAGCAGCGTGACCTCTGGAGGT
>NW_027101251.1:121244-138744 GCF_029633855.1 Hoplias malabaricus
GTGGGTTTCCTCCGGGTGACTGTCTGTGAGGAGTGTGGTGTTCTCTCTGTGTCTGCGTGATTTCCTCTGGGGACTGTCTGTGAGGAGTGTGGTGTGTTCTCCCTGTGTCTGCGTGGGTTTCCTCCGGGTGACTGTCTGTGAGGAGTGTGGTGTGTTCTCCCTGTGTCTGCGTGGGTTTCCTCCGGGTGCTCCGGTTTCCTCCCACAGTCCAAAAACACACGTTGGTAGGTGGATTGGAGACTTAAAAGTGTCCGTAGGTGTGAGTGTGTGAGTGAATGTGTGAGTGTGTGGGTTGCCCTGTGAAGGACTGGCGCCCCCTCCAGGGTGTATTCCCGCCTGATGTGCGCCAAAAGATTCCAGGTAGGCTCTGGACCCACTGCGACCCTGAACTGGGTTACAGATAATGAATGTATGATATTTATAATTATTTACTGTTGGTTGTTGTCTGCAGCAAAGTGTAGTTCACAAAATAAAGGTACAATACTTTAATAAATACAAGATACAATGTGACATAAGAAAGGTAGAACTGTCCTCCTTCCACTGGAGTAGTGTAATTCGTGTGAATATTAATTAATTACAAACATACATTGCATGGATTGTGTTGTGTTATGGACATGACATAATAGGTTCTGACAAGCAGTAGTAGACTGACTAGGTGTGTTGCTATGTGTCCTTTTTGCAAAAATCACATTTTACTTTCATGTGGTAAATGATAAATAATGACTATAGCAGATCAGTTGGATTTTATTGAATAATTAGCTTGAGAATGAGATTTGATTTTGGCCACACAACAGGAGCCTCCAGCAGAATATGACACGCCAAACTCACTCAGCTACAAAGAATGGAGTCCCATCAGATTCACTCCCTTCTCGACTTGAACTATTAATGTTTTACTCTATAAAAATGTGCTTGTAATATTTAAATAAGGAATGAACAGGTGATGCCCTGACGCACAGCCTCTGTCATGTCTGTCTGAAAAGGATTATTAAATTGAGGGAATGAATTAAGTCTCTAAATAATATATATTTTTTCCATCATAAGGCTCTAGGAGCTCTGTATTTTCGCTACAAAAATGTAGCAAATAATACTGTGGAGGTGCTGAGTCTGGGAGGAGCCTAGGAGATCACAGTGGAGCTCCCAGCATGCTCTGCGGCAGCCCTTTCTGTATTGTACATATTATTTTAAGGTGTTTGAAATGATTGTTTTGGGAGTTTGAGTGTTTGTGCGTGTTGTTTATGTGTGTGGACATTGTGTGTAGCAACATGTGTTGTTCATTTAAGGGTTCACCGTCCTGAAGAATGTGGACTACCCCTGCGTCTCACCATGCCACCACTTCTAGAGTAATACGGCTGTACTATGAAGTTGTCTATGTGTTAGCGTAGCTTTCTGTTTGCTAACGTGTGTCTGTTTTCCATCCTGTAAAAGCACATACTTCTTTTTCTTGCTTCCTTCTTAAGAGACCTAAGTAAAGATTGTGTAAAACGTGTGATAGCTTTGTCCTGTTGCATGTTTACTGACGGTGGGTTTGTGTTGTTGTTTAATGTTGGTGAGGAAGGCTGTGGTATATGTTTCAGAGTGTTAACATAAGCGTTTTGTGTTTAGTGAGCTATTGTGTGGAGGTCACCGTCTTGCAGAAGAGTGTCTGCTTGTGTGTGGTGCCCTTGAATCTTTGTTGAATTATGAAAGCTATGTTTCTCATGCTATTTGCGACCTTCTTTTTAAAACTCACTTTGCAAGGGACCTGTAAAAGCAGTGCAACTCGTTTTTATAGGCTCTCACATCTCAGTCAGTTTGTACTGCATTGAGAGGATTCTCCTCACTCTGAGATGGTCGTGTTTTGAAAATGTTTAGGAGTTTCGTTACCAAAAAGTAGCATATACTATTGTAGAGATCCTGAGTATGGGCGGAGCCTAGGAGATCACAGAGGAGCTCCCAGCATGCTCTGCGGCAGCTCTTTCTGTATTTTAGGCATTATTTTAAAGTGTTTAAAACAGTTGTGTGTAGCAAAATGTATTCATTTGGGAGTTCACCTATGGTGACCAGATCGTAGATGGTGATAAAGAGGACACGTCTCGGGGGGGTGATGAGCTCTCGCCCCTCGCTGCCGTTGTATTCTTAGCTGAACCTATGTGTGTCCTATGTCTTTTAGGTCCTTTACACCGTTATTTGCAAGACATGGGAAAACATGGGAATTTCCTTTTTAATTCATCTGAGAACTTACATTTGCGTTTCGGCATAGCTGCTCGAGATGAGGGTAGGTACATGAGCTTTGCCTGATGTAAACAAGGACTACTGACGTGCAGACTGACCAATTAAATGTTTACAGAGAAGGCTATTGACCAATAACGGTAGCTCTACAGTCAGACCGTCCAATCAGAAGAGTTTAGGCTACTTCACCACGCCTCCTTCTCACTCAAGCGAACCAATCGGAGTAGGGGAGGGTGGGACTAGTTTGTGAACGAAACTTCTCGAAGTTCTATGTAAGCTCTAGAAAAACAAAATCCCGGACGTTTGTGAAATTCCGTCTAACATCTAAAAAAGAGGACATGTCCAGGTAAAAAAGGACGTCTGGTCACCCTAGTTCACCGTCCTGAAGAATGGGGTCTTTAAGTCTTAAAAGGTATGTCTGTAGGTTGTAGATGTCTATGCCTAACTTACTACCATGTGTTTGCTTATTGCTCCGTAATCTGTAGGAACAAACACATCCATGATCATTTTGTCTTGTTGTATTTCCTAATATTATAATAGAGGAGTGATTATTAAATGTATTTAAATACATGCTGCTCTAGTTTCCTCCCACAGTCCGAAAACACACATTGGTAGGTGGATTGGTGGCTCAAAAGTGTCCTTAGGTGTGAATGTGTGAGTGTGTGTCGCCCTGTGAAGGACTGGCGCCCCCTCCAGGGTGTATTCCCACCTTGCGCCCAATGATTCCAGGTAGGCTCTGGACCCACCGCGACCCTGAACTGGATAAGGGTTACAGATAATGAATGAATGAATGAATGAATGTTCACTACCTTCTTTTTTAAAATATACTGTAGGAGCTTAAGAAAGTCAGTGCAACTCGTTTTTATACTCTCTGAGTCAGTCAGTTCATGCTGCACTGAGAGGCTTCTTCTCACTCTGAGGTGGGTGTGTTTTAAGAATGTTTATTCATCAACTCAACTTCGGTAAAGTCCCGGTGTCCAAACGCTCATATTTCAGGTTTCTAGTCTTTCATCACCGAGGACGTTTATAATCTGTGTTCAACCAAGCCATGCCTATGAGAGTGAGAGAAAATGATACTCTGCTGGTGGCTCAGAGAGGAGTGACACTTAATCAATGCAAAATCCTGGCAGGCAGGAACACTGCACATATTTAATATTCCTGTGGATGGAGGGAGGGAAGAAAGGAAGGAAGGTGAGAGGGAGTGAGATTGTGAAGAAGCCCAGCGTTTGAGTGGCAGATGTGTAGATTGCATCTCCTGAGAGAGAGAGAGAGAGAGAGAGAGAGAGAGAGAGAGAGAGAGAGAGAGAGAGAGAGAAATCTTTGATAGTGCACCTTCAGTTATCTGTTTACAGCCCTGCTACCAACTCACACTGACACTTAAAGAGAAGGAGCAAGGGATGAGTAACGAGAGTTGGGTCCTTTAAAGTGAAAATAAGAGTTTTCTTGAGATGTTTATCCACCAATCAGTCATAACCGCCTTAGATCTTCAGTCACTGTTGATTTAATCCTCTGCATTTACCATATAGCTCCACAATGACAGACCTTCCTCTACCCACACTCTTTGAATTATGAAACAGCTGTTACACTGACACCTAGTGGCACCTAGATGTATCAGAGATTATGTGCTATATTTTAAACAGGACCACACCCATGCGGTTGACCCGCTCTCTGGAGCATAAACAGGTTTGATCAGGGACTACACAGAACTTGTATGTAAATGTAGAAGTAACAAGTAATGACTTTCCTGGTAAAAATAGCTGTTAATATTACACCAGACATGTGCAGCTCTGAATGACTATATTCCAGCTATTTTAAATGTGACAGTGTCTGTGGTTTGGCAGAGACTGGACCTGGCTGTACTTCCAGATCTCTGGCTCAGTATTCGGTGTCTGTTTATGGAAAGAGTCTGCGACTCGTGAGTTGTTTTGACGGAAAGCAAAGTGTGGCAGAAGCCAAGCTAGCTCTGTCAGAGGCCATGGTCCTTTCCCATTTGTGCTGGTGTCAGATGAGAGCTGAGTGAATCTCCCCAGACGAGTTGTGTCTGTGTGGTAACTCTTCACCCCGAGAGAGAGAGAAGTGGACAGGGGGAACCTCTCCCTCAGGTACTTCAGCCTTTCAGCGTCTCAATGTATACATTAATAAACAGCTAGTTCAGGCTAACGGTGAACTGCAAGGAAATGGAAATGCTAATTTGTTCATCTCGTTAATAGAGTTGTTGTGGTTTTAACTCAGAATTGCAGTGCTGTAACGTAAGTCAGGTTTCTGAAATATATTTCTAAACAGGCTCTGTTCAGAAGCACACAGCAGTGAGGAGCAAGAAGCAGAAGCTCTGGTTTTTAGCCACTTTGACTTAGTTCTCTTTTTCTCTGTTCTTGTTTTCTCTATTTTTTCTCTGTGCTCTTATTTCTCCGCACTCGTTGTGTCTGTTTTGCTGCATTTAACCACGTCTTTGCGATCTCACATCAACACAGCTCCAGCGCTGTGATTGGACAGACTCAGACGAAGGGGCGGAGCTGATCATAAGTCTCGGCACTTGACGTCAGAACCGGCACAGGATCAGAACGACTTGATCTTGTTTTACCCCATTTTTTCTGAGTTTACATTTGACTGGTTGGCCTTGTTTCACAGTGTGTGGGCTGGTGGGCTCCATATACACACACTAATGTGAACATGCGCTAAACAAGAGATTTGGTTTATGGTGTATATGTTCGGTGAGTCTCGTCCAAACAAACACCAGGTAAAATAAAGCAACGGATGTTTGGGTCGGGTGTGATTTTATGAAAATGCATCCATAGCCTCGCTATGTTTGTTGTGGTGTTTTCCCAGGCCCTGGACAGTCACTGACCACGGTGTCCTCTGTGTGTACAGAGACTTGCCGGCTGTAGCTAGAGCGTGGACAGGGACTTGCACAGCGGTGAAACCAATGCATCATAATGCCTGTCACTTCAAGACAAGTGCTCATAACTTATTCATTGAAGCTGGCTTCTTTCTTCCCTCCTGTTCTTATCTTGTGATTCACCTCATGAGATCCCCCTCGTGTTAATGTAATAATAAAAGGTGCTGAGTGATTGTGAAGTCCTGGGCGGCAGGGCCCGGGGGAAGCCCCCTGTCAGCGTGGAGCTGAGTAAAGAAAAAAGCTGCATCTTAAACTGTTCCTTGTTTTTTATGGGACGCACTATTTCAGGTGTCTTACGTTTTATAGGGATGTGTAAATTCGTAGAGGCTATTCTGATGCCCTGGCGGAAACGTATGAATCAAAAAGGACTGCAAATGTTATGCTAGTGTTTACAGCTACAGACGTAACCCAACAGGCTACAGTGCAGCTGATCTAACGGGCCCTAGACATCCTTTAGAAATCACACTGGAAACCCATACATTTCCATGTGCAGCAAATAGCATTTAGTAGCAGCTGGGGCCGTTCCAAAGTCTCTGCACTTGACGTCAGAATCGGAACAGAATCAGAACAATGTTCATGTCTGTGTGGTCTTGTTTCACAGTGCGTGGGTTAATGTGATGCAGCTGGCACACTGCCGGTGCTGGCAAACTGAACCCACACATCACACCACAGATCTGACACGTTTCTGGCAAAGACCTGGTTGTGCTGGCCATTAACAACGCTATTGTGTTGTTAACATTAAGAGTCCCTGGACAACAATCCCTTTACAACAATCTTTAAATCTAGATTAAAATCCTACCTTTTCAAACAAGCTTTTGGTTAATCATTCACTTTCAGGTTACTCCTTCTCTATTGGTGTTCGAGCTGGTTTTCATGTTATCACTGTTTAGTATTAACCCGGTCATATGACCATAGCTACAGCTCTTTTAGTTAGCTTTCTAGTAACCGCCAACACGCTGTCTGTCGCTGGGTTCTCTTGCCTGACCCGTGGAAGCTTTTTTCGCAGGACAAATTTGCCCGTTCTTTACCATGACCCTACTAACCTCTGTAGTTTTATTTGTTCCCTTTGTCTGGTTTTCTTTCTCCCATCTCTCTCATGCTTTGAGATGTCCTGCTGCTCTCCAGGTGTTGCCCTGATCCAGCCCGTGTCCTGTACAAGATCCTGGCCTTGTCTCATCTACACTATCATGCTTGGCCATGCTGTTTTACCTCAGATTAACTCTGCACCTAATTTTAACTCACACAGAATCACTGATCAGCTTCTCCTTCATCAGACTCATACATCACTCACATTACTATAACCCCTTCATCTGTCATCATTTCACTTTTACTTCTGTTCTGTCTCCGGTGTCGACCCGAGGAGGATGGGTTCCCCGTATGAGTCTTGGTTCCTTCCAAGGTTTCTTCCTCGTGCGCTGAGGGAGTTTTTCCTTGCCACTGTTGCCCCTGGCTCGCTCAATGGAGGCTTGGACCCGGATCTCTGTAAAGCTGCTTAGTGACGACTTTTTGTTGTGAAAAGCGCTATATAAATAAAATTTGATTGATTGATTGATTGATTGACAACATATGGCCCTGATTTTATGTTTTTCTTGCCCTCACCAAACAGTGGTGGTCTGCTTAAGTGCCATCCTTCCATGTGACAAGTGGGCCATGACCTGCGCTGGAATAATGTAGCCATCTTTTATGGGTTTGATGGTCCATTTTAGTCAAAGGTGAGAGGTGGTGCACTTACAGTAGTGATCCCTTAAGTGCGCCAGAAAAGACGTGTATTACGTGTTTCATCCTTTCAGACATTACGAGCCTCACTCTGGCAGGTAGAGAGACCACTTTAGCGCTTCATAAACACAGAACTAGATGAATGGCCATTAGCATCTGTTTTACATGCTAGCAGACACCTCTGATGTACATTTTTATTACTCTAAGCTTTATTGGGCTCTTAGGCATTATAATGGACATTAGAGGCATTAAGCGCTCAACGGAACAGGTGGACACAATGCATCTCAAGCGCTCGCCCTGATAACCCATCTCTCACTCTCAGGATCTCACACTTCTCCACAGGAGAGACCAGCTGCTTTGCATTAACCGAACTCTTCCACAGCTTACTTATGAAATGGTTATGAATGCATGATGCCTGAGACGATTTCACAACATGCCTCCTAAGATGTCACTAAATGTACATACTGTATAAATATACATTTAAATGTACAGCAGTGGTGTTCCACTGTCCAACTGTGCTCCCAAAAGCTTACTTACATTTTCTTCTCCAGAAGGAGAGGGGATATCTGTAAAATAAAAGAACACAATAAAAGTCCTGGAGATGAAGTGAGGCGTATGAAACCAACATAACTTTAAAATCTACAATTAAACTAGAATAAGGTACAATTATGTTACTTAATTAAAGGTACGAGTACGTAACCTTGTGGGACACCACAGTGACAATTTTTTTCTAACAGTGTACTCAGCATATTGCAAGCAGCGTTAGCACTTGAACACAAATCTACTCCTACACTGTAAAAAAATTACAAAAACAATTATATAAAATAATTCAGTCATCAAAAACATTTTGGATAAAATCTGGGCTGATACCCATTTTTTGCAGTAAAAAGTATACTTCAGGAAAGCCATCCATCCATCCATCCATTCGTTATCTGTAACCCTTATCCAGTTCAGGGTCACGGTGGGTCCAGAGCCTACCTGGAATCATTGGGCGCAAGGTGGGAACACACCCTGGAGGGGGCGCCAGTCCTTCACAGGGCCTTCAGAAAAGCCTTTATGGCTAAATATGGCTAAACGTGCACATTTTGTAGTTAAAAAAATTAATTCTATCAACTGCAAAAGCTTCATAAATATTACCTAGTTGTATTGTGGTAGCGCTGGGTGTAAGAGGAGCTGAGGAGCTGAGGAGCACATAGAGAACTCCCAGCATGCTTGGTGGCCATCCTTTTGGTTAATTTGGGGTTCTTTTGGGGCTATTTAAGGGATTTTTGCCAACAGTATCAGTCTGCGGGGGTTTTGAGTAGGCCTAAGATATAGGCAACATGGCAGTGTGTGTGTGTGTGTGTGTGTGTGAAAAAAAAGAGAATTGGAGGGAGTCACTGAAATCATGCAACTCTATAATTCTATAAATACATAACATTTACTCATTTACAAAGTGTCCTTAATAGCCTATATAGGTAGATCATCTTTCCTTTCGCTTATGTCTGAAAATATTTAAAAACAAAACAACATTTCATAATTCTGATGTAAAAATATTAATACAATCATTAATTAAATAAAAAGGTCAGGTAAAGTCAAACTGATTTGTGTTGATTTGATGTTTGTTTTGAAGGACTGGCGCCCCCTCCAGGGTGTGTTCCCGCCTTGCACCCAATGATTCCAGATAGGCTCTGGACCCACCGCGACCCTGAACTGGATAAGGGTTACAGATAATGAATGAATGAATGGTATTTGTTTTTAGGATGTGGTCAGATGATGTAGATGCAGGTAGTAGACCAATAAAGGCGATGAGAAGGCGGGACTTAAACTCAGAGATGCCATAAAATCATTGTGAGATAGGGTGACCAGATCTGAGATGGTGAAAAAGAGGACACGTCTCAGAAGGGGGGTTCACTCAAGCGAACCAATCGGAGTAGGGGAGGGTGGGACTAGTTTCTGAACAAAAACGCTTCTCGAAGTTCTATGTAAGCTCTAGAAAAACAAAATCCCGGACGTTTGTGAAATTCCGCCCAGACATTTTTGGCGACAAGTCTAAAAAAGAGGACATGTCCAGGTAAAAGAGGACGTCTGGTCACCCTATTGTGAGATCAATGACATTTAACACAGTTTAGAAGTCCCAGAACGTGTCTAGGGGGAAAAAAACATTGGACGTATGGTCTGATATATGTTACAAATCTTTACCATCAATGTAAAGAGTAGTTCTCTACAGTTAACCAATTCACAACAAACCACTCTGAATTAATTTGATGTTGTACTTCTGTAAAAAATCAATGGGCATTTTCTTTGTTAAGTTAAAGGTGCAATACATAAGATGTGGAATTTCTGTAGTTCAATGAAGAGAAGCTGTTTTTCCAGTTTTTAAAAGTTGTGCCTGCAGGTTCTATTCTTATTACAGCTCAGTGTAGCGTTGCAATGATTTTGAAGTTCTACTTTTAAGATAGAAGTCCTACCTGGTGTTGCTTTAAATAAATTCTATTGTTTTCATGGTTCTAGGAAGCCTTTACTTTTAATATGAAAGTCTTGCGAATCCTTGCTCACGTTCCAGCACAGGCTTTTACACGTTACTCGATAGAGCAGCTTAGGTGCCGCTAAGGCTGGAGAAGTGAGCTTGAGGATGGAGGGTCAGCGGGAAGAAAATCATTCACGACTGAAGTGCACTTGAGCAAGGCACCTAAGCCCCTAACTGCCCTCGGCCACTCTCAGGTTGTGTGTGAAGAATCGCTCACTTTGGTGTGTTTGTTCACTACCACAGGTGTGTTAAATGCAGAGAAGCAGTTTCCCTAAGGATATCAATAATGGTGGTCTCATACTGACTTGAATGAACTGGATAGGAGACACTACATGCCTCTGCTAGCCGCTTAGCTTAGCTTAGCTTAGCTGTGGGCCTCAACCTCAGGGCCATAAAGCTCCAGCAGTCGGGTGATATTACTTAGCACCAGTGAAAGCCTAGCTTCAGCACATGGGCCGTGTTAGCCTGGAGGGGTTTCTTAGCACTTACCGCAGGATCATAGCTTCAGAGGGTGGCTCTCTGACCCCAGTGAGATTAAACTCTAGCCCCTGGTCTCCGTGGCCTACACACAGCCTCGGCAGTTTACGTGAGCTCGCTGTGCCAACCTAACGCGACCTAGCTAGTTTCATAGCACCACTTTAATTGCTTTGAGGCTCAGGGCCAGGCACAGAGAGGCCAACTGCGCGATGTACGGTGCTTCTGAGAGTCAGCCATTAATAAGTAATAGCGCAATGCTCTTAACCTCTCTCAGAGCCAAGCGCCGCAGACAGACCACACCGCTGCGGCTCCACAACTCTCCTGGGAGGGAACAGAGGTGAGAAAGAACTGGCAGGAGAGAGCCACACTCGCTAAGCAGCGGATCTGGAAAATCATTTGAGCCTCTTCGAAAGAGGGCACTACAGAAAACTTTGAGAACCACTGGGCTAACATTTGATTTCACTAATCTCCTGGGGGCTTAGGGCTGGTGTAAATAAATCATAAATCAATCCAAATCCTTGTAAAGTTAAAGCAATATTAAATCAACACTTGGTAGTATTTTTCCCTTAAAATTAGCCTCAAAGTCACTGTGATGCACCACTGACCTGTAATCGATGGTACAGAGCCTCTGCTTTTGCTCTTCCAGGCTCAGCACAGCAGAAACTGCACTATGTAATGTCAAATATTACCTAAAGTTGCTTTAAGTACTACCTCTGTACAGCATTTTGGGGAACAAATAACAGCTATAAAAACACGTGGACAGAGCCTCAGCAGGTCAGCCTAGTCTCATTATTTGCAGGTTATTTGCTCTTAGTCAGTGCAGTGTATTTCATTTTTCCAGAGTTGTTATCCTGACCTGTTGCTGGCTTTCATTTTTCTGTGTCTAGGAGAGACACCAATAGCGTACTAATTCTCATTAGAAAAGCAATGCTCAGCAATTGTCCTGCTGTCACCTACTCTTTCCCCATCACATCTTTATAAAAGCTTGTTTTCCAATTTCTGTACAAGCTTCACCTTCAGATTTGTCTCCCTGAGACTGTGACACCGGGTAATGAACTGCTGCACTGCTTAGTATGAGAGGTTAATAAATATGCAGCTCACTCGTATTCCCTGTTTGAAACCAGAAAAGTGTAGGTTTATCACAGCTGAACAGTCTGGGATTCATTACTTACTGTGAATTACTACCAGTAATTAAGATTTTAATTAAAGTACTAGTTCACAGAGCTGTGTAAAGGTATCCGACTCGATCAGTAACAGAGACGTTGGTGGAAACTTCCATTATACTGCACTGATTCTTCTTAAGACCATTGGGTTTCAGGACCTAGAGGGATCATCTCATCTTGACTGCAGCGGAAATTCTTCTGGTACCAAAGTATGAGTCAGGAAGTCATGGATTTGTGTAACTGACCACACTAGACATGCAGAAGATTGACATATTACCTCTGATTGGCTGGTAACTTCCATTCAGTGGTCAAACAATGACACGGCTAAGAATACGTGTTAATGTGGCGACTTATGGCAAAAATGCATGTGAGGTTTTCTGGCCCACTTCAGGCAAAGACAGAGTGACTTCTGGTGATGTGGCTCTGATTTAGTGTTTATGTGGCCCTCGGGGTCTGCTCAGTCACGTGCCTTCAATTCAATGGTAAGTGGGTCAATGGAAATAAGGATGTGGGCCAGACCAGGGCCAGAATAATGTGGGTGAAAAATGTAGTCCAAAAAATAAACTATGAACTGGGTGGATGTTTAGAGCAGAACATTGTGGATGTTATTTTTTGGCACAAGACACGATTTATACCATTAGGACACCAGGGCTTGTTGGGTACACTCAACAAATCAGGAAGAAGTAGTTACTGAGTATGAACGAATGAATGTATGAAGACTGATTCACCACCAGGGGGCAGTGTATACTGGGGCAGGGTTAATGAGTTAAACAAATGCAGGTGAAACACTAAAGACCCTGATGAGACTGAACACCTGAGTCAGTCAATGTGAGAAAGAAGGGACCTTCCACTTTCTGGAAACTGAACTTTACCACACAGAGAAGTTAAACAGATGGACTGTAAGAGCCTGAACCCCACCGGCTGAGGATGAAGATGTTTTAAACAAGCTGTTGGTGTAGTTTTCAACTTTGAGGTGAGTCAGAAACTCCTTATAAGGTCATCCACTTACATCATTGGCTAGTGTCTTTACCAGGGAGTAAACCCATGAAGTGATAGATGCTCTAAGAAATGTATCTGCACTTTTAGAAGTTACTCAGAACTTGAGTATTATTTGAAATGCACTTCTCCACTGCATTTTAACTACACTGCTCAACTCACTGGTGGAAGGCTACCTGATCCAAGGAGCGTTTGAACCTCTTCAAAAGACCACGGCGTGATTTTACGAGCTGCCGTCGTGAGTCGGATAAAAACAAACGTGATCTCTGCTGCAGCTGGAGATTTTACAGATGGAGAGTTGGTGCTGGTCGTCTGCGTTGTGTGGCGTAGAGTGACGACTCTCTCTGGACAATCAGCGCTCTGCAAGGTTTACACGCCACGGTTTAGTCCCTACTCGCCTCACTCTGAACCATGAGAGAACAGCTGCTAAACAAGAACCCGCTTCCAGAACCAGGACCCGATTCACCTGGTGGAGAAGTGGTAAAGCAGAGTACAGCTGAATAGAATTAAGTAGGGACCATACAGAGTAACTATACTGTAGCATTGGCAAGGCCCCCCATGTTGTCTTCCCATGCTCTGCAGGAGCTATTGGATAGCTGAAGCCAGAGATGCACACATTGCCCTGCCTCGGTGAAGTGAGACAGATCTGGAGTTCTAGTTCAGCAGGGAGAAGTGCTAGAAGTCTTTTTTCTTTTGCGATACTGCTATCACCAAAGCCTGCAGTATTTAAACGAGCCTCTGACTAGTCAGAGTGTTTTTATTGTGTGCTCTGAGCATCTCAAACATCTTCAGATGTTCCAGAGTTCTTTGGGAGATGGCCACGCTCTTCTCCACGGCTCAAAACTTCATCTAAAATGACTTTTATTAAATGTGATCAAAACAGAGAGCCTAATTATTATTCTAATTAAAACTGACCCAGGCTGCTTGGAAAAAAGAGCACAGCTTCAGTGTTTCCTTTCATTTTCCTTCCACTCTGTGTTCTCCTCGTAATGAACAGCTTCATAGAGAAAGATAATGCATCTCAGGGCTGGACACTACAGGCCCCCTGTGCCACTTTCATGTCCCCCGATGTGTGTTTATGTTCTTAAGTGCTGCACAAAAGCGATAAAACAAATGAGAGCGGCAGGATTACAAGCGGAAGGTTTTGCGTGATGCTTTACACGTATTCACCTCACTGCTGTTCTGCTGTTTTTAAGGGGACCTAATCTTTGTCCTCAAGGACACATTAGACAGTGACAGTGGGCCACCACTGATCCTCCTTTAAGCGGGGCAGCCTTGGCCTAATGGATAGAGACCGGGTTTGGTACCGGAGGGTTGCCGGTTTGATCCCCAGGACTGGCAGGAACATCCATGGCTGAAGTGCCCTTGAGCAAGGCACTGAACCCCACAACGCTCCCCGGGCACCAGGGATGGCTGCCTGCCGCTCTGGGTGTGTGTTCTCAGCCCCTAGTGCGCTTGTGTGTGTGTGGTTCTTAAAGCCTATAGTGTTTAAATATAAAATACAGTAAAACAAAAATATTATATGAAATGTCTGCTGTCAGTTTCAACCTAAAAGATGCATTTTGTTTATTGGTTGACTGCATAACTCAGCTTTAAATAATCACACAGAAATGTTATGGACTAGTTTCTCATGACTTTGGTGTGTGAGCAAACGCTTTCTAGACATAAGAACATTGGTATAAGGGGTATACATCCTTTTATCAGTTGAAGAAAAGCAACTGGAGGAAAAGTAACAGTGTAAAGATGTTTGCTAGAGACAGAAAAGTACAAAAAAGTGCCTTTTTTCAATGTTTGAGCACTGAGAAATGTAGAATGAGACGGAAAGGGTTGCTGTTTTCTAAAGACAATAATCTACATGTGTGTAATAAAGTGATTTTACCATCGCTCAGGGAGTCCGTGCTTTCCAAGTGGTAGAGTTACTGTAAAACATGGCCTCTCTTGGCTTATTGCTATATTTAAATATGAAGTATGTATATATATGAAAGCAACCGTAGACCTGGTTATTGGAAATAAAGACCTTAAATACGTAAAGACCTGTGAGAAATCCGTCAGTTCTCTTCTATCCTCTGTAGGCCATCTAATAAAGCAACATCGTCTGCTAGCGTTTAGGGGACTGTAATTTGGAGAGTGGAGACAGATTGAGCTGTAAGTGCGGTAAAAATGGATCTGGCCTCCAGATTGTGAGCTGATGAGTTTTGGTAATGGGGACAAATGTGAGAGAGACAGAGAGAGAAATGAGAGTGGAAACCAATGTGTCTGATTAACGAGGGAGAGAGAGAGAGAGAGAATGTGTGGATAAATGAGCACGGAAAGACAAAGTAGAAATGATATAATGAAAGTGAAAGAAAGTACCACTGAATTGATCGAGACCTTAAGCTGATAAATACAGGCCACTTATGGACCATAATGCATCTTATTGGGCTGTGGCTTTTATATTTGAAGCCTGTGCAGCGGCCTCATAGCCAGCACATCAGCACAGCTAGCAGTCAGACCTGCACCTTCATGTGCGGATGAGATTGATATGTCGAATGTGAAGACAGTAGGCTCAGTACAAATCCAGTACACACTGCTTCCAGTCCTGTGACTGGCAGAGAGTTGAGACAAGCAGAAAACATGTCAAACATATCGAAAGATTACAGAGAGAGAGAGAGAGAGAGAGAGAGCTATGGATCTGAGTTAATTTAGCCTGTCTCAGTCAGTCTGGTGTTCTCCCTGTGTCTGTTTGGGTTTCCTCCGGGTGACTGTCTGTGAGGAGTGTGGTGTGTTCTCCCTGTGTCTGTGTGGGTTTCCTCCGGGTGACTGTCTGTGAGGAGTGTGGTGTGTTCTCCCTGTGTCTGTGTGGGTTTCCTCCGGGTGACTGTCTGTCAAGAGTGTGGTGTGTTCTCCCTGTGTCTGTGTGGGTTTCCTCCAGGTGACTGTCTGTGAGGAGTGTGGTGTGTTCTCCCTGTGTCTGCGTGTGTTTCCTCCGGGTGACTGTCTGTGAGGAGTGTGGTGTGTTCTCCCTGTGTCTGCGTGGGTTTCCTCCGGGTGACTGTCTGTGAGGAGTGTGGTGTGTTCTCCCTGTGTCTGCGTGGGTTTCCTCCGGGTGACTGTCTGTGAGGAGTGTGGTGTGTTCTCCCTGTGTCTGCGTGGGTTTCCTCCGGGTGACTGTCTGTGAGGAGTGTGGTGTGTTCTCCCTGTGTCTGCAAGGGTTTCCTCCGGGTGACTGTCACGGTGAATGCATAAGTGATAAAATAAGTAATATTTTGTGCACAATTCTGTTTTAAAACTGGTGGGCCATCCAATGCTAAATGTCAGTCGCTCCGGTGTGGTCAGTCGAGCTGAAAGATTGGACAGTGAGTACAGAAACAAGGAGGTCATTTTAATGTTTTGACTGACTGATGTGTGTGTATATGTTGCCAAATCTATTTGACTAGCACTCTCTATATTTCAGTTTAAAATGTGGATCAAAAGCTAGGCAGAGAAATAGAAAAAGCACTTCAACAACTTGTAAAAAATCCAGATAATGATTCTCCATCCCCTGCCGCCTGCTGCGGTACAGAATTAAATTAAGGCCAATGTATTGAGGGTGAGAGGTGTCTATAGGCTTGGGGTAATTATCTCTCCAGTAGCTAGTAGACTGGGTTGCTTCTGCAGAGGGGAGAGGCTAACACCACTGAGGTGAACGTCTGCTGGCATTTCAGAATGACTATACTCAAAACACAAGGCCAGGGCTGGAATTGCTTATATAATGAAGTATTGTATAAGATAATGTTTCTAGAAGTTACATTTTTTGTTGTTATCCCTGTACTTTCTTTTAGGTCTTGATACAAGATATTCCCCACCTCTGCAAAACTAGAGCTGGACTAAAATATATGATGGATAAAATTTCATAAATCTAAAAATAAAGAAACATCAGCTGCTGTCAACTTTGTGAATTTTAAATCAGACAAAATGTGGAAAAACATTGAACCAGTTAACAATTCAGATTAAAGGAACTGTAGTATATCACAGCCTGAGCCTTAAAAATATGACATAGTAAAATGTTATTCATACACTCAGGAACACACCCTGGAGGGGTGCCAGTCCTTCACAGTCACCCGGAGGAAACCCAGCAGACACAGGGAGAAAACACCACACTCCTCACAGACAGTCACCTGGAGGAAACCCACGCAGACACAGGGAGAACACACCACACTCCTCACAGACAGTCACCTGGAGGAAACCCACGCAGACACAGGGAGAACACACCACACTCCTCACAGACAGTCACCTGGAGGAAACCCACGCAGACACAGGGAGAACACACCACACTCCTCACAGACAGTCACCCGGAGGAAACCCACGCAAACACAGGGAGAACACACCACACTCCTCACAGACAGTCACCCGGAGGAAACCCACGCAGACACAGGGAGAACACAGATGGACCGTGGACTATGATACTACCTGCCCTCTTTAAAAATTATAAATTACATTAGTAAACCTAATCGTTTTATATCAGGCACTCATAATTGTATATCTCACATGTGTTGGTAATATTTGTATTAGTTTATTTTCCAAAACAACTGTCTCTGTTTGAGGAGATTTAAAACCAGCTACAGGACAGAAACCGAAGTGGTCCAGTGGTGGACCAGCAGTGGCCTAAAGCGAAACATCTTGCGCCATTTTTAAATAAACCAATTTATGCTCGCTGTCATGGTGACGGTGGTAGTATGAGTGGATCAGACACAGCAATTTCATACACGCCTGTAATCACACAGCGAATCACTAGCAGAAATTAGCATCAAGCTGAGTTACTTGTTTATTTCATAATTACGAGACGACTGAACAGCTGGCTCTTCACCACTGTTGTACATGGCCGTGTAGGTTATGGTGCAGAGTGTCGAGCTTGTTGTCATGCTCTACATTTTAATTAAAATCATAAGAAAGCTCCATGTGTGAAAGTAACTGGGAAGTGTTGATAGAGTTCAGACAAAAGTGTCTGTCTTCGTCACCACGCTGGGAGTTGCCAGAGTCTCCCACTTTCAGTGGAAATCTGACACTCATTTCAGTGCCGAGCAGCAGGCCAGGAACAAGCGCAGTAAATATCTGCGAAGGTGATGCTGGAGTAAGAAGTGCTGCTAATCTCTTATTAGACGTATTGGTAATTTTTCATATGAGAGACATTTCCTAATCAGAGATACAGGGAATCAATGTTAGGTTGTGTGTGTGGTGAATTTTCCTCTGTCACATTTGACCTCTATTTTGCTAATGACAAAGTCAGAAAATGTCAGAATGTGTTGTATCTACAGAGAGAGAGAGCGACAGACAGAGATATCATCTGCTGAAGGCACACAAACACACACAGACACACAAACACAGGAGAGAGACACAGAGCGTGGATGTGTGTGAGTGTAAAGTAAAATTCGTAATCCCTTCTTTGTCACTGCTGCAGCTGTTAATCTTTTTGATATGGGCAAAATGTTCCCTTGGAGTGGAATCAAAAGGTCTATTTGCATGTATTTAATGGCTGAGGTTTCTAATTTGCCTGACTGTGTGGATTAGCGCGACTCA
>NW_027101252.1:0-21826 GCF_029633855.1 Hoplias malabaricus
TTCTGTCTGTCTCTCTCCTCTCTCTCTCTCTCTCTGTCTCTCTCCACTTCTCTCATTGTCTCTCTCTCTGTTTCTCTCTTCTCTCTCTGTCTCTCTCTCTCTCTCTCTCTGTCTGTCTCTCTCCTCTCTTTCTCTCTTCTCTCTTTGTCTCTCTCTCTCTGTCTCTCTTCTCTCTCTGTGTCTCTCTTCTCTCTCTCTCTCTCTCTCTCTCTGTGTCTCTCTTCTCTCTCTGTGTGTCTCTCTCTCTCTCTCTGTATGTCTCTCTCTCTCACTCTCTCTCTGTATGTCTCTCTCTCTCACTCTCTCTCACACAGAGCAGATCTCCTCCCAGAAAACACTGCAGTGCTTGTATAAGTTTATTTGTCTTTCTTTTCCTGAAGGAAAAAGGAATCTCAGATTTGAACTGACAAGCAGACGGCACCCATAAGGATTAACTGTGTGTGTGTGTGTGTGTGTGTGTGTGTGTGTGTGTGTGTGTGTGTGTGTGTGCCACACAAGGGGCTGGGCAGCACTTCACTAAAGAGAACATGTGCACACTTACATGAACAGAGAGAGACAGAGATAGAGAGAGAGTGAGAGAGAGAGCATGTCCTAATACAGAACAAATACCATGCCACTATTAGAAATTATAATATTTATATCTCAATTAATGAATTAATAATAACACTCATAATCTGCGCTGTACGCACTGTGAACTTAATAATTATTTATTTATTTAAAAATATTTTTGAAAAAATAAATATTTCATTAATTAGCGTTGATTTTATTGAAAATAATCAACCAACAAAGAACCTCTGAGACCCAGATCCTCACTCTAGAACCCTCTGGAGGTTCTAGACATGTCCCTGAGTGTGTCGAGGAGTCGTAGTGAAACCAGACTTCAGTCAGTTGTTGGTAAAGGAACAGAAGGAGAACACTGTAAGGAGAACTTACTGAAGGAGACACTGTAAAACTGACCCCAGCGGAGAGAATAAACGTCTGTTACCAGCTGCAGATCCCTAACTCTAACTTAGAAAGGCATCTGGAACTGCTTTCTCCAGCCTCTAAAAGCCCTGGGTTTGTGTCTAGAACCCTGCTGAGGTAATTAAGCAATAAACTCCAAGGGCGATTTAATGCACGAGGGCTTTACCTGGGCCCTGGATTGGCCCCGGAGTAGAACAGTTCCGTCACACTTTTCTCTTCAACAAACTCTGGGTCTGGAACTGGTTTTGCTCAGGGTTTTTAAGCCGTGGTTCTCTTAAGAGGAAGAAGAACGTGGTTCACATCGTCTGAGCGGTGATGAACTTATCATTTTACTTTAAACACGGAAACGAAACGCCACACTGAGTCTCCAGAACACCCCGGGAGTTCAGCTGTGTTCCTGAGGCTCACTGGGGGAGTGTGAGGCTCTGCTTCTGCGTGATGCTCCTCTCAGTGAAAGGGTTAATTTTTCTTTAACCGCCACAGTTTAGTTCACAGCGTGTCGATTGTTTTTAAATCTTTTGTTATGAAAAGCTGCTACAAACAAGACGCGCTGCTCAGCCACCGTCTTCCTGTTCATTTGTTTGGTCTGTAACCACGACAACGGCGCTCTGATTGGTCAGCCTGATTGTTGTTATTATTAGGTATTTTTTAAACACGGATTACAGCGGGTTCTGATCTGAGCGAGGTGTGAGACACGTGTAAACCGCGCAGAGAGCCGGTCTGCGCTGAGCTGTGAACGAGAACGGCCGAGAAATAGGACACACCTCGACTCAGTCTCAGCACCGTCTCAGAGACCACACAGAGGGAGCATTTCCCTGTTTTTATTTCCTTGTGATTTTCATTTGTTTAAAAGTCAGAAAGCGTAGGATCCACAGCGTCGTAGCGCTTTACTCTGTTCAGAACCAGGTGCGTGAAACTGAAACGTTTCCCCATCGGTTGAAAAGTCCAGCCCCCCCTCCTTTAAGCGCTGGCGTCGACGCTGGGGAACGTGGGTTTTACGGAGCAGTAGCAGCCACGGGACGAACAGCTCGGGCTCCAGTCCACAGTTAGGAGTACAGCACCAGGGGCAGGGTATATTCAGTAATCTGGGGCGGTGATATCACGTAACCGCACGGTTAATCCTCGGAAAATCACAGCACGGGAAATTCTTTCCCAGCGACAGCCGCAATTAGAGCCCTCTCCGTGGGCCATTGTACACTTTCTAAATCCTGGAGGAGGAATGTGTTCTTGTCTTTGTCTGAATTTGGAGGTGTTCACCTCCCGCCTCAGGTTCTCCACACGCTGGATCTGATTGGCCGTTCATGATGCAGAATTAATGCAGTAGATTTTTACATGTGTGTGTGTGTGTGTGTGTGTGTTCATCATCACAGACACACAGCAGAGGTGTTTTCATCCTCCTTTATAACTGAGTTTTGACGGTTATAGGCCAAATGAAAGGGCTAGCTCTTATCATCATGATTCACCAGTGGCACACACACACACACACACACACACACACACAACGATCGCCATCATTCCATCTAATATTAAAATCTATTTTTTACAGCCATCATCACTTTCCCCTTCTACAGTAGCTGTCTCTGCGTACACACAGATAAACACACACACACACAGACCACACACACACACACACACACACACACACACACACACACACACACACACACACACACACAGGGAAGTGTGTTGATCATTAGTGCAGTGCTGGAGTAAACAGAGCTGGAGAAAAGCTGTTATTGATATAAATGTGACGCTGCTGGAGCGGAGCATCTTCCTCATCTTCAACTTTCATAAACACACACACACACACACACACACACACACCTGTACAACTCGCCGATACTGTGCCATGATACCAGCAATGCAAAATCAATAATCACTGACTATTAGTAACACACACACACACACACACAGGCAAAGACCAACTGTGAGAGTGAGGGGTCGTTATGTTGAATTAGAGGGAGTGTGTGTGTGTGTGTGTGTGTGTGTGTGTGTGTGTGTTGAGGGGTGAAGTACAGACAGGAATTAACATGTTCCTCCATGTAATCTCATACACAATCACAATTATCACACCTCCACTATCAAATGACACATGATCCCCCTACACACACACACACACACACACACACACACACACACACACACACACACACACAGGCCCCAGCTTGCTCCCTGTAATGGTGTTAAAGTCTGTGCAGTTTCCCACTCTGGCCACTAGGGGCGTCTGTTCCCTAATAACACACAACAATATACAACAAGAAAATTCATCAAATTACAAGCTCATCTGATACAATATGTCTCTGGAGCAGCTGCACACGAGCCTAAGGTTCACTCCCACCACACACACACACACACACACACACACCAGTTCACACGGATGAAGAGAGAATCAGTGAAGACTTCCAATTAGACCAGCACAAACACAGCCTTTCATTATTCTCTCTCTCCCTCTCTCTCTCTCTCTCTCTCTCTCTCTCTCACACACACACACACACACACATACACACACACACACACACATACCAGTTCACATTAATGAAGATCATTCACATGTACAGAGAACACCCTGAATACACACACACACACCCTTAAAAAAGCGAGGCAGAGAGAGAGAGAGAGAGAGAGAGAGAGAGAGAGAGAGACAGAGAGAGAGAGAGAGAGAGAGAGAGAGAGAGAAGGAGAGAGAGGGAGACAGAGGGAGAGAGGGGGAGAGAGAGAGAGAGAGAGAGAGAGAGAGGGGGAGACAGAGAGAGAGAGAGAGAGAGGGGAGAGAGAAAGAGGGAGAGAGGAGGGAGAGAGAGAGAGAGAGAGAGAGAGAGAGAGAGAGAGAAAGAGAGTGAGCGCAAGAAAAATAATAAAATTCATAAAAGAACAAAGTGTGAAATTATTTAATTGACCCTGAATGGCATTTAAATGTGTAACTGACTGTAAGAATGTGTGTGTGTGTGTGTGTGTGTGTGTGTGTGTGTGTGTTTGTGAGGAGCTTGGCAGCTAGGTGGCATTTCACATGCAAATAATCTAAACTGCATAAATGTGATAATTACAAAGACACACACACACACACACACAAACATGGCTGCTTCACGCCTGACATAATCTGCGCTTAATTACACGCTCGTCAGAGACGGAGAAATGTCAGAACAAAAGGAGGATTTACACACACACACTTCACTAAAAACAATAAACACAATAAACACAAACTACAGTGCGTCTGTGATCAGTGATAAACACACACCGAGAGCTGTAACACACTGAGAGCTGTAACACACTGAGAGCTGTAACACACAGAGAGCTGTAACACACAGAGAGCTGTAACACACTGAGAGCTGTAACACACACTGAGAGCTGTAACACACACAGAGCTATGTCACACTGAGAGCTGTAACACACTGAGAGCTGTAACACACACAGAGAGCTGTAACACACTGAGAGCTGTAACACACTGAGAGCTGTAACACACTGAGAGCTGTAACACACAGAGAGCTGTAACACACTGAGAGCTGTAACACACACTGAGAGCTGTAACACACACAGAGCTATGTCACACTGAGAGCTGTAACACACTGAGAGCTGTAACACACACAGAGAGCTGTAACACAGAGAGAGCTGTAACACACTGAGAGCTGTAACACACACAGAGAGCTGTAACACACTGAGAGCTGTAACACACAGAGAGCTGTAACACACACAGAGAGCTGTAACACACAGAGAGCTGTAACACACTGAGAGCTGTAACACACACAGAGAGCTGTAACACACACTGAGAGCTGTAACACACTGAGAGCTGTAACACACTGAGAGCTGTAACACACACTGAGAGCTGTAACACACAGAGAGCTGTAACACACTGAGAGCTGTAACACACAGAGAGCTGTAACACACTGAGAGCTGTAACACACAGAGAGCTGTAACACACACAGAGAGCTGTAACACACAGAGAGCTGTAACACACTGAGAGCTGTAACACACACAGAGAGCTGTAACACACACTGAGAGCTGTAACACACTGAGAGCTGTAACACACAGAGAGCTGTAACACACTGAGAGCTGTAACACACAGAGAGCTGTAACACACTGAGAGCTGTAACACACAGAGAGCTGTAACACACACAGAGAGCTGTAACACACAGAGAGCTGTAACACACACTGAGAGCTGTAACACACACAGAGCTATGTCACACTGAGAGCTGTAACACACACAGAGAGCTGTAACACACACAGAGCTATGTCACACTGAGAGCTGTAACACACAGAGAGCTGTAACACACACAGAGAGCTGTAACACACAGAGAGCTGTAACACACACAAAGAGCTGTAACACACACAGAGCTATGTCACACTGAGAGCTGTAACACACACAGAGCTATGTCACACTGAGAGCTGTAACACACACAGAGAGCTGTAACACACAGAGAGCTGTAACACACACTGAGAGCTGTAACACACACAGAGCTATGTCACACTGAGAGCTGTAACACACACAGAGAGCTGTAACACACACAGAGAGCTGTAACACACACAAAGAGCTGTAACACACACAGAGAGCTGTAACACACACTGAGAGCTGTAACACACACAGAGCTATGTCACACTGAGAGCTGTAACACACACAGAGAGCTGTAACACACACAGAGAGCTGTAACACACACTGAGAGCTGTAACACACACTGAGAGCTGTAACACACACTGAGAGCTGTAACACACACTGAGAGCTGTAACACACACAGAGAGCTGTAACACACACAGAGAGCTGTAACACACACAGAGAGCTGTAACACACACTGAGAGCTGTAACACACACTGAGAGCTGTAACACACATTGAAAAGAATTTATTGGTTGCTGCATTTGTTACGACAATCCTGTAAAATTAAGCCAGAAGTGTTTGTTTTTGGAACCAGAGAACAGTGGGTTCTCCAGCAGGAACTGTGAGGGTGTCCGTGGGTGTGTTGAGATAGAGAAGCTCCAGAAAGAGCTCAGAGCCTCAAATAAAGTGTCATGGCTCAGTGGAGCTGGGTGGGTCATTTACAGAGTGTTATATCGTCCTTGATGGGGTTCTGGGTAAAGACCAGAGAACCAGACGCGTCTGTGGAGGTTCTCCTTCTGAGGGGCAATGGAGAATGGGGAATGAACAGGAAAATGCAGGAAAGTGTGTGTTCCTGGGCCGTGTTCAGAGTGACTCAAGGCATCGTCACTTTTAGGCTACAGTTCTCCTCTGCTCTCACTGTTCTCCCTCTTTTCTCTCGGTTCCCACTGTTCCCTCTCTGTTCTGGAGCTCAGCAGACGGTTCTGGACCCACAGAGTGAAACACTGGGACTGTAACAGACAGAACTCTGGATCATTTCCACATGTGTCTCATATCTCACTGTGATCTGACCGCGCTGTAAACAGTGGATTAACCATGACTCTGTCCTGACTCCATCCCTTTATCTCTGCCACAGCGCCCCCCGCTGGTGACGTACCCCTGGTTCCCATCAGAACTGGACAGCACCACAGTGCTTCACAGCATCACAGCCATCACTACGGCCCAGCCCTGTCCTGCGCTCTGATTGGTCGGCCGGTTTACCTGGTATTCGTTGGGCCAGAAGGTGCTGACGGCCAGCTCGGCCTTCTTCCAGTCCTTCCCCGTGTGTGTGGTGATGTTCCAGATGGGGTTGGCCAGCGGACCCTTATTGACCTTCACCAGGACGTTGAGGGTCCCAGGGCTGGACCCGTCCGAGCTGAAGAGCAGGTAATTAAAGTCGATGCAGTGTGTGTCGTTCTCCTTCATCACGGGCAACATCAGACGAGCCTTCTCCCCTGGATCATGCTGAGAGGAGTCCACCATCATATACGACCCTGGAGAGAGAGAGAGGGAGGGAGGGAGAGAGAGAGAGAGAGAGAGGGAGAGAGAGAGAGGAGGGAGAGAGAGAGAGAGGGAGAGAGAGAGAGAGGGAGAGAGAGAGAGGAGGGAGAGAGAGAGAGAGGGAGAGAGAGAGAGAGAGAGAGAGAGGTTTAAACGTCTGATCTCAGATCAGTCACAAAACACACAAACCGGATTTACAGCTCCCGGTCTGATCTTACACACACACACACACTTGGATTTACACAAACACTGAGACTAATCACTGAGAGAGAGGGGGGTGTTTCTGTAAATGACTGTGTGTTTATTGCAGAGAGAGAAAAAGGTCAACAGCCTCCAAAACTGTGAAAAAGTGAGTAAAACGGGTCAGAGATCAGCACCTCTGCTAACACACACACTCTCTCTCTCTCTCACACACACACACACACACTCACATACCTAATTGAAGGGCTGGAATGTTGACCAGCCTCTAAGCCATGTGCTTGTTACAAAACCCTCATATCATCATCAGGAAGGCACACACACACACTTACACACACACACACACACACACACACACAACAACACACACACAGCTCCAAATGATTAATCATGGGGAGGGGGTGTGGGGTAGAAAAAAAACAGGGTTGATTCCACGGAAAAGAGAGAATTGCAACAAGATGAAGAGAGAGAGAGAGAGAGAGAGAGAGAGAATAAGATGAATGATGAAAAATGGGGAGAAGAAAAAAGATAGAAGAAGAACAAAAACAAAGGAGAGAGAAAGAGAAGGAGAATGAAAAAAGGTGATGAAGAAAAAGACAATAATAGAATTGAGAGAAGGGAATAAAAGAAAAATACAGAAAGAGAAGAACAAAAACAGAGAAAATAAGATGCAGAGAGAGAGAGAGAGACAGAGAGAGAGAGTGAGAGAGAGAGAGTGAGAGGTGGAGAGAGAGAGAGTGAGAGATAGAGTGAGAGAGAGAGAGTGAGAGAGAGAGAGAGAGAGAGAAAGAGAGAGAGAGAAAGAGAGAGAGAGAGTGTAATTTGAGGAACACCCCTTGTCAGGAATCTGAGAGTGTGTAAATCAGTGCGTGGTTTGCTCGTGGAGCCAAAAGTGTTCTCACTCCTGAGGTCGCCTCCTTAAAACTTTCGTAAGAGAGCGAGGACGAGGGGAGAACAGAGGAAACGAGGAAAAAACAAATGAAAAAGAAGTGTGGAGAATGAGTGAAGCCCACGGTCTCCACTTTGATCGGCCCACTCTCGCCCACGGAGGCCTCTGATTGGCTTCCACCCGCCGGGCTCTTGGCAGCGAGGAGAAAGTGGCCATTTCTGAGGTTTTCGTTTCAGAAAAAGCCACATTCAGCCACAAAACCCTTTAAACTGGAGCATAACACTCAGAATATTCAGATTCCTCCGGCAGCAGGAGGAAACCCTGTATGTTGTAAGAAATACTTGCTTTATATTGCATTTATTCAATAATTAAAATAAACAAATCCTACTGAAAAATAGAGACTCTTATTGTTTAAAAACCCTGCATTTCCTTTTTATTTTTATAAACAAATCCAATCAGAATAACCACTGTCTCTTTATTTACAACAAAAACAAACAAAAATCAAGCACTGGCTCAATGTAAATGTGTAAAATCTATTTTCAGTAAAATTACAGTTTTCAAGGAAAATCTACTGCATTAAAATCTACATTAGCATCTTTTCCCAATCTTATATCTACATTTATTACACATTCTCACAATTTTAATTTAACAAAACTAATCCTAACAAGCTCTACCACTGAAAGAGCTTCATTCTTTATGTTCTTTTTGTAAAAACGATGCTTTTAAACAAGGAAACCCAGTCAGAATGAAGGTGTTTAGCTGTTAGCATAAAACCTGTGAAATCTACGTCTCCCCTTCATTTTGAACAAGGAAAACCAGCCCGAACCAGGCGCCGTTCGCATGAAAACCTTCTATATTTATATCCCTTTGGTAAAAAAAGTCACTTTTTAACAAGAGAAAGGAGCCAGAACGAAGAGTGTGTTCTGCCTTTGTCTCTGGGATAAAAGCCCTGATTTCACAAAGAAAAACAAGCACAGTTAAGATTAGCTGTTAGCCTGGAAACCTGCTAAATCACCTTTAGAGCTTTTTACAAGGGGCACATTTCAATTTACAAAGAAAAAGTGAGGAGAATAAAGTTTGTGAAGATTTAAACCCGTCGTTCTTGGTTTAAATGCTCCATTTTCAAGTCAAATCAAGCAGACGTTTACGCTCTTATTATGAAAATGGCCCTTGTTTTGAAAGAAAGCCAAGACATTAGCCACTTTATGTAAAAGGAAACCTCTGAAATTTATATTTAAAAATTCTTAGTATTTTATTTTAAAAAGAAAACCAGAATCTTGTTTAAAATCATAGAACTCTCCTTTATTAATGTTCATTTAGTAAAAGAGGCCCTGTTTTATGAGGAAACCCAAGCTGAAAAAAGCCAGATTCACGCTCTGCTGCTTAAACTGCATTTGTATTTCATTTGTATTTAATATCATTATATTTCAATTTGCATTAAATAACTAGAATACATGTTTTTAGCATAAAACATGGGTAGATTCATGTTTTTACTGAAAAGTGCCCTGTTTTAAGAGAAAATAACAATCGTAAATAAGCTTTAATCATTTAATATCAAGGCTCTTCTGGTTAAAATTCATTTTTTATGTGATGTATTCATTCTGTTGTGTGTGTGTTTTAAAGAATCATAATTTTACAAAAATAATCAACGTAAATGACACTTTTATCTGTGTGAAGTTAATTGTTTTTTTACAAGGACAACACTTATATAAACATCTTAAGCCCTTCACAAATTAAAGCCTTCATTTCTAAGAGGAAGCACTGTTTCTACAACATTTTTCAGCACAAAAATCTACTGAATTTGAAGTGTTTCTGTCAAAGTGCTCCTTTATTAACGACAAACACCAACCAGTGGTGTGTATGTAGGTCTTAATCTGTTTCAGGCCGAGAGTGTGTGGTGTCTGTGTCTCTGCCGTTGAAGCGACGCTGGGACAGAGGAGTGTGTGTTCTTGTGGTTTTTGGGATGAACGGAGAGCGCCGATGTCATCGCGGATCAAAACAAACAAGCCGCACGGCTGAGCTTCACAAGACGGCTGTCAGACGCAAATCCTCCTCGCCCACAATCCTCCGCCATCCCCAACACACACACACACACACACACACACACACAGACAGAGCCTCCCTCATTTCCAGGAGAAAACCCCATTTTTATGAAGTATTTTTAACTTCACGACCTGAAATTAATCAGGAGCGACATCTTCTAATCGTCTGTATTGTACAATAGATGCTGTGAGGATTTGATGGTATTCTGCCACTTAAACATCACTGAGGTCCAGTTTATGGACACATACTTATCCAACATTAGTCTGAAATCAAGGATATTAATTCTTCGGGGACACTGCTCCCCCTCCCTTACGCCATGCCCAATGCCAACAGTGAGTTAGAGGGGTATTCTCCTTATTTTCCATGACAGCAAGGGAGGAGACATCTTTGATTCTTTGTTGAAATCACAGAAGCAGAGGGAGGAGACGGTGAGGCAAAAAGCGAATGAGTTGCCACCATTTTTATCACTGGAGGTACCTCACAATTTTAATTTCCACTTTAAAGGCACCCTTCACGATTTTAATTAAAAAAAAAACACATTTTATAAAATTCTGAAGATGTTTCCTATGGAGCGGGTACACGTCCTGGAGGGGGTGCTAGTCCTTCACAGGGCGACACACACACACACACATACATTCACACACACTCACACCTACGGACACTTTTGAGTCGCCAATCCACGTACCAACGTGTGTTTTTGGAGCGTGGGAGGACACCGGAGCACCCGGAGGAAACCCACACAGAGAGAACACACCACACTCCTCACAGACAGTCACCTGGAGGAAACCCACGCAGACACAGAGAGAACACACCACACTCCTCACAGACAGTCACCCGGAGGAAACCCACGCAGACACAGGGAGAACACACCACACTCCTCACAGAGAGTCACCCGGAGGAAACCCACGCAGACACAGGGAGAACACACCACACTCCTCACAGACAGTCACCCGGAGGAAACCCACGCGGACACAGAGAGAACACACCACACTCCTCACAGACAGTCACACGGAGGAAACCCACGCAGACACAGGGAGAACACACCACACTCCTCACAGACAGTCACCCGGAGGAAACCCACGCAGACACAGGGAGAACACACCACACTCCTCACAGACAGTCACCCGGAGGAAACCCACGCAGACACAGAAAGAACACACCACACTCCTCACAGACAGTCACCCGGAGGAAACCCACGTGGACACAGAGGGAACACACCACACTCCTCACAGACAGTCACCCGGAGGAACCCTGGGGCTGTGTGACTGCGACACCCACCTGCCGCGCCGGTTTGTTAAAGTCAGTCAGTCATAGCGCTTAAATCAGTCATAGAAGGCTCTCGGCGCTTCTAGGGTTAAACGTGTCTCTAGTGGAGGCTGATGATATCTTCCTTATGGAATTTTCCCCCTTCCAACTTAAATGTCATTTTAAGAAGCAGACCTTAGCTTCTAATGCTTCATTTTCATATTCAAATGTTTATTTCCACCTTAAATTGGTCAGTGCACGAGACTAATGCCGGTGTTATTCGTCCGCCGCTTATAGGAATTTTCTGTACCGCCTTAAAAAAGGGGACTACATGTGAGGCTGAAGTTGCATTTTGAAAAATGAATTGTCTTCACTTAAAACACACAAAACACTGAACTAACATCTTTAATCCACACGTCTGTACTTTAATGAGGAACCAGCACCGTTCCAGCATCGAGTCCCCGTCCTTCTCAGCCTTTTCACTGCTCTAAGGCCACAGTGCTGTCGCTGCTGAGTGCCGTGTTTCAGCACTGCCATTCCATTAGCATTTTGGTGGAGGTGTTATTTTTTACCCACTACACAACACATGACAACACAACACAACAGAAAAGCAGCCCACTGAGGCGGAGAATGCCGGGTTCCTGTTGTGTCCAGTCCATTTACAGCACACCAGCCCTGTTTTATCCCGGCTTCACAGGCCACTGGTAACGGCAGAGGAGACGCTCCCCCTTCCTTTGTCCCTAATGCACGGATCTGACCCACATTAAGGCCAGATTCCACCCTGTTCGCGGGTGGAGAGATGGAGCGAGGGATGTAGAGCGTGACAGAGAGAAAGAAACCTTGCTCTTAAAAAGCCATCTCCATCACCACGAGCTAAATTAACAGCTCCCCAAATCACACACGATACCACTGCACCAGAGCAGAGGGAGGTCAGAGGTCGCAGACGTCCCCGGGGCACAGGACAGCATCTGAATACTGGATCACGTATTTCCTTAATATCTTTGTAGTGTCTCCAAATACCTCTGCAGTTCCACATTAATATCTATAATGTAGATTCCCTTTAATATGTCTGGATTATCTCTTTAATAACACTGTAGTTTCTCTTTAATATCTCTGTAGTTCCACCTTAATATATCTGAAGGGTCTCATTAATATCTCTGTAGTTCCACCTTAATATATCTGAAGGGTCTCATTAATATCTCTGTAGTGTCTCCTTAATATATCTGAAGGGTCTCATTAATATCTCTGTAGTGTCTCCTTAATATCTCTGTAGTTCCACCTTAATATATCTGAAGGGTCTCATTAATATCTCTATAGTGTCTCCTTAATATCTCTGTAGTTCCACCTTAATATATCTGAAAGGTCTCATTAATATCTCTGTAGTGTCTCCTTAATATATCTGAAGGGTCTCATTAATATCTCTGTAGTGTCTCCTTAATATCTCTGTAGTTCCACCTTAATATATCTGAAGGGTCTCATTAATATCTCTGTAGTGTCTCCTTAATATCTCTGTAGTTCCACCTCAATATATCTGAAGGGTCTCATTAATATCTCTGTAGTGTCTCCTTAATATCAAAATAGTGTCTCCTTAATATCAAAATAGTGTCTCTTTAATGTCTCTGTAGTTCCACCTTAATATATCTGTAGTGTCTCCTTAATAACTCTGATGTTCCACCTTAATATATTAGTTGCCTCCTTACTGTTTCTATAGTTTCACTTTAGTATCAATGTAGTGTCTCCTTAATATCTCTATAGTTTCTCTTTAATATCTCAGAAGTGTCTTCTTAATATCAAAATAGTGTCTCTGTAGTTTCTTTTTAACATCTCTGTAGTTCCACATTAATATTTATAAAGTGTATCCTTAATTTCTCTGTACATTCTCTTTTAAATATCAGAAATGTCTCCTTAATATCTCTGTAGTGTCTCTTTAATATCTCTGTATTTTCTCTTTAATATATTTGTATTTCCACATTAACATTTCTGTTCTCTCTCTTTAATATCTATGCAGTTTCTCCTTCATATCTCTATGGTGTCTCCTAAATACTGAGGTCAGCTGGAGACTGGGTGGAGACTGTAGCTTGTGTCTCTTGCTGCTCAGATGTTTCTACTGAGAGAAAGAGTTCAGGGATGTCCAGGAGTGGAGATCTCAGTTGCGTCTCAAGCTGGGCTCAGTGCTGAGATAATAACTGCAGCGAGACAGAGCTCCACCTTTTCTCATCAGTGCTCACAACCCACTGGTGTAAGACAACATCATCATTTCTCTTTCCTTTTTGTCTGAGGATGTCTCTCCTGAGCTATTAACGAGTCACATTTGAGCAATGACTTCTTCCTCTGGGGATGAGGAGGGCGTTGGATTTCTACAGAGGTAATTTTTTCCATTCTGTTGCAGATTCCTCTGAAACATCTGTAAAACATCAGCGCAGAGAGAAACCCACACGAGTCACACCCAGCGTCTCCGGAAGAGGACACAGGAGAAAACACTGAGAAACACTCTGTTTAATCCAAGATTTCTGGAGAGAATCCACTTCTGGGAAATTTCTCACTGGAAAAACAATGTTCTGCTGTTCTAAGTACAGCCGTCTGCTGCTGTAGCTCAAACTCCTTTTAAAAGAACATCTCTCTTTCGGGTTTTAGAACAAGAACGGTTCTAGAACAAATGTCTCCAGTCTTCTGTATAACACTACCCAATCACAACAGTCAACTTTCTCCACAAGTCTCACTCACACTCACCCCTATGAACACAGTCATTCCTTCTACCAACATGAGTTTGGACTTTGGGAGGAAACCCATACAGACACAGAACACTCCTCACAGACAGTGACCTGAGTGACGACTTACAGTCTCCTTTCTCTCAGTATGGGCTTCTTTACAGTGCCAGATCTTTGACAATATTTCCACTGCATGGTATCACCTCTACTGGTCTCTACTGAACCCCACTGGTCTCTACTGAACTCTACTGGTCTCTACTGGTCTCTACTGGACCCCACTGGTCTCTACAGGACCCTACTGGTCTCTACTGAACCCCACTGGTCTCTACTGGACCCCACTGGACTCTACTGGTCTGTACTGGTCTCTACTGGACTCTACTGGTCTCTACTGGACCACACTGGTCTCTACTGGTCTCTATTGGACTGTACTGGTCTCTACTGGACCCTACTGGTCTCTACTTGTCTCTACTGGACTCTACTGGTCTCGGGTATACCCTAATGCTCTCTACTGGTCTCTACTGGACTGGACTCTACTGATCTCTCCTGGACTCTACTGGACTCTACTGGTCTCTACTGTTCTCTACTGGACTCTACTGGTCTCTACTGGACTCTAATGATATCTCCTGGGCTCTACTGGACTCTACTGGACTCTTCTATTCTCTATGGGTCTCTCCTGGTCTCTACTGGACTCTACAGGTCTCTACTGGACTCTACTGGACTCTTCTATTCTCTATTGGTCTCTCCTGGTCTCTACTGGACTCTACTGGTCTCTACTGGACTCTACTGGACTCTTCTATTCTCTATTGGTCTCTCCTGGTCTCTACTGGTCTCTACTGGACTCTACTGGACTCTTCTATTCTCTATTGGTCTCTCCTGGTCTCTACTGGACTTTCTCTGAAGCTTTACACACCTGCTTTATTTCTGTGACTTTGATCTCTCTCTTCTCTCAACAGGTGGAAAATCTCCATAAATCTCAGACAGATCTCATCTCAGAACTACTGATGTCTCCAGCTCTGTCACAACTCTGACCCTCTGTGGGTTTTTACAAAACACGGCAAATATCTGAAGAATGCTTTGTTTCTCTTTCTGCAAAACAGGTCCCCCCCGTACACACACAAATACACAACACACACACACACACACACACACACACAAATACACAACACACAGACACAAATACGCAACATTCATATACATGGCCAGTGAGTGTCAGTAGAGGGGGGGTGTTTCTGATAAAGTGGCCAGTGAGTGTCAGTAGAGGGGGGTGTTTCTGATAAAGTGGCCAGTGAGTGTCAGTAGAGGGGGGTGTTTCTGATAAAGTGGCCAGTGAGTGTCAGTAGAGGGGGGGTGTTTCTGATAAAGTGGCCAGTGAGTGTCAGTAGAGGGGGGGTGTTTCTGATAAAGTGGCCAGTGAGTGTCAGTAGAGGGGGGTGTTTCTGATAAAGTGGCCAGTGAGTGTCAGTAGAGGGGGTGTTTCTGATAAAGTGGCCAGTGAGTGTCAGTAGAGGGGGGGGGTGTTTCTGATAAAGTGGCCAGTGAGTGTCAGTAGAGGGGGGGTGTTTCTGATAAAGTGGCCAGTGAGTGTCAGTAGAGGGGGGTGTTTCTGATAAAGTGGCCAGTGAGTGTCAGTAGAGGGGGGGTGTTTCTGATAAAGTGGCCAGTGAGTGTCAGTAGAGGGGGGGGTGTTTCTGATAAAGTGGCCAGTGAGTGTCAGTAGAGGGGGGGGTGTTTCTGATAAAGTGGCCAGTGAGTGTCAGTAGAGGGGGGGGGTGTTTCTGATAAAGTGGCCAGTGAGTGTCAGTAGAGGGGGGTGTTTCTGATAAAGTGGCCAGTGAGTGTCAGTAGAGGGGGGGTGTTTCTGATAAAGTGGCCAGTGAGTGTCAGTAGAGGGGGGGTTTCTGATAAAGTGGCCAGTGAGTGTCAGTAGAGGGGGGGGTGTTTCTGATAAAGTGGCCAGTGAGTGTCAGTAGAGGGGGGGTGTTTCTAATAAAGTGGCCAGTGAGTGTCAGTAGAGGGGGGTGTTTCTGATAAAGTGGCCAGTGAGTGTCAGTAGAGGGGGGGTGTTTCTGATAAAGTGGCCAGTGAGTGTCAGTAGAGGGGGGGGGTGTTTCTGATAAAGTGGCCAGTGAGTGTCAGTAGAGGGGGGTGTTTCTGATAAAGTGGCCAGTGAGTGTCAGTAGAGGGGGGGTGTTTCTGATAAAGTGGCCAGTGAGTGTCAGTAGAGGGGGTGTTTCTGATATAGTGGCCAGTGAGTGTCAGTAGAGGGGGGGGGTGTTTCTGATAAAGTGGCCAGTGAGTGTCAGTAGAGGGGGGGTGTTTCTGATAAAGTGGCCAGTGAGTGTCAGTAGAGGGGGGGTGTTTCTGATAAAGTGGCCAGTGAGTGTCAGTAGAGGGGGTGTTTCTGATAAAGTGGCCAGTGAGTGTCAGTAGAGGGGGTGGGTGTTTCTGATAAAGTGGTCAGTGAGTGTCAGTAGAGGGGGGGTGTTTCTGATAAAGTGGCCAGTGAGTGTCAGTAGAGGGGGGTGTTTCTGATAAAGTGGCCAGTGAGTGTCAGTAGAGGGGGGGGTGTTTCTGATAAGTGGCCAGTGAGTGTCAGTAGAGGGGGGGGTGTTTCTGATAAAGTGTCCAGTGAGTGTCAGTAGAGGGGGGGGTGTTTCTGATAAAGTGGCCAGTGAGTGTCAGTAGAGGGGGGGTGTTTCTGATAAAGTGGCCAGTGAGTGTCAGTAGAGGGGGGGGGTGTTTCTGATAAAGTGGCCAGTGAGTGTCAGTAGAGGGGGGGGTGTTTCTGATAAAGTGGCCAGTGAGTGTCAGTAGAGGGGGGTGTTTCTGATAAAGTGGCCAGTGAGTGTCAGTAGAGGGGGGGGTGTTTCTGATAAAGTGGCCAGTGAGTGTCAGTAGAGGGGGGGGTGTTTCTGATAAAGTGGCCAGTGAGTGTCAGTAGAGGGGGGGGGTGTTTCTGATAAAGTGGCCAGTGAGTGTCAGTAGAGGGAGGGGTGTTTCTGATAAAGTGGCCAGTGAGTGTCAGTAGAGGGGGGTGTTTCTGATAAAGTGGCCAGTGAGTGTCAGTAGAGGGGGGGGTGTTTCTGATAAAGTGGCCAGTGAGTGTCAGTAGAGGGGGGGGGTGTTTCTGATAAAGTGGCCAGTGAGTGTCAGTAGAGGGGGGTGTTTCTGATAAAGTGGCCAGTGAGTGTCAGTAGAGGGGGTGTTTCTGATAAAGTGGCCAGTGAGTGTCAGTAGAGGGGGGGTGTTTCTGATAAAGTGGCCAGTGAGTGTCAGTAGAGGGGGGTGTTTCTGATAAAGTGGCCAGTGAGTGTCAGTAGAGGGGGGGTGTTTCTGATAAAGTGGCCAGTGAGTGTCAGTAGAGGGGGGGGGTGTTTCTGATAAAGTGGCCAGTGAGTGTCAGTAGAGGGGGGGTGTTTCTAATAAAGTGGCCAGTGAGTGTCAGTAGAGGGGGTGTTTCTGATAAAGTGGCCAGTGAGTGTCAGTAGAGGGGGGTGTTTCTGATAAAGTGGCCAGTGAGTGTCAGTAGAGGGGGGGGTGTTTCTGATAAAGTGGCCAGTGAGTGTCAGTAGAGGGGGTGTTTCTGATAAAGTGGCCAGTGAGTGTCAGTAGAGGGGGGGTGTTTCTGATAAAGTGGCCAGTGAGTGTCAGTAGAGGGGGTGTTTCTGATATAGTGGCCAGTGAGTGTCAGTAGAGGGGGGGGGTGTTTCTGATAAAGTGGCCAGTGAGTGTCAGTAGAGGGGGGGTGTTTCTGATAAAGTGGCCAGTGAGTGTCAGTAGAGGGGGGGTGTTTCTGATAAAGTGGCCAGTGAGTGTCAGTAGAGGGGGGTGTTTCTGATAAAGTGGCCAGTGAGTGTCAGTAGAGGGGTGGGTGTTTCTGATAAAGTGGTCAGTGAGTGTCAGTAGAGGGGGGGTGTTTCTGATAAAGTGGCCAGTGAGTGTCAGTAGAGGGGGTGTTTCTGATAAAGTGGCCAGTGAGTGTCAGTAGAGGGGGGGGTGTTTCTGATAAAGTGGCCAGTGAGTGTCAGTAGAGGGGGGGTGTTTCTGATAAAGTGTCCAGTGAGTGTCAGTAGAGGGGGGGGTGTTTCTGATAAAGTGGCCAGTGAGTGTCAGTAGAGGGGGGGGTGTTTCTGATAAAGTGGCCAGTGAGTGTCAGTAGAGGGGGGTGTTTCTGATAAAGTGGCCAGTGAGTGTCAGTAGAGGGGGGGTGTTTCTGATAAAGTGGCCAGTGAGTGTCAGTAGAGGGGGGGTGTTTCTGATAAAGTGGCCAGTGAGTGTCAGTAGAGGGGGGTGTTTCTGATAAAGTGGCCAGTGAGTGTCAGTAGAGGGGGTGGGTGTTTCTGATAAAGTGGTCAGTGAGTGTCAGTAGAGGGGGGGTGTTCTGATAAAGTGGCCAGTGAGTGTCAGTAGAGGGGGTGTTTCTGATAAAGTGGCCAGTGAGTGTCAGTAGAGGGGGGGGTGTTTCTGATAAAGTGGCCAGTGAGTGTCAGTAGAGGGGGGGGTGTTTCTGATAAAGTGTCCAGTGAGTGTCAGTAGAGGGGGGGGTGTTTCTGATAAAGTGGCCAGTGAGTGTCAGTAGAGGGGGGGTGTTTCTGATAAAGTGGCCAGTGAGTGTCAGTAGAGGGGGGTGTTTCTGATAAAGTGGCCAGTGAGTGTCAGTAGAGGGGGGGGTGTTTCTGATAAAGTGGCCAGTGAGTGTCAGTAGAGGGGGGGGTGTTTCTGATAAAGTGGCCAGTGAGTGTCAGTAGAGGGGGTGGGTGTTTCTGATAAAGTGGCCAGTGAGTGTCAGTAGAGGGGGGGTGTTTCTGATAAAGTGGCCAGTGAGTGTCAGTAGAGGGGGGTGTTTCTGATAAAGTGGCCAGTGAGTGTCAGTAGAGGGGGGTGTTACTGAGATGTAGATGAATGAGAGCAGTGTGTATCTGGGGGTCTCTGCTGTTTAATCCTGAATATCAAATCTCTTTATTGTTTATGTGTTTCTCTCCGTCTCTGAACTGGACTCTAATCCGGTTCCAGGTCGAATTAAAGTGAATGGATGGCTTCTAAACGCTCAGCAACCAATAACAGTTGATTGAAGCTGGACGGCGGACCACACAGTGACAGTGAGACACATGGGTCTGAAACTCAGGAGGAATAAAAAGGTCCTGAATCTGAAGTGAGAGAAGGACCCCAGGCCAATGACCTTCTCCCTGATTTGCATGATTAATTACCCAATCTCACGCTAATTAGAAATTTACCTGAGAGAGAAACGCTCCAATTTCCTTCAGAACATCGGACCACGGAGAGGAGAGAGGGAACGACGAAGGTCACGCAGAAATATAAACACATCTACACTCAGGGTACATTCAGAAACAGTTCACACACTCACACTGTCACACACACACACACTCACACACTGTCACACACACATTCATACTGTCACACACACACTCACTTTGTCACACACACACACTCACACTGTCACACACACACTCATACTGTCTCACACACACACACTCACACTGTCACACACACACACTGTCACACACACACACACACACTGTCACACACACACACACACACACTCACACACTGTCACACACACATTCATACTGTCACACACACACTCACTTTGTCACACACACACACTCACACTGTCACACACACACTCATACTGTCTCACACACACACACTCACACTGTCACACACACACACTGTCTCACACACACACACACACACACTCACACACTGTCACACACACACACACACTGTCACACACACACACACACACTGTCACACACACACACACACTCACACACTGTCACACACACATTCATACTGTCACACACACACTCACTCTGTCACACACACACACTCACACTGTCACACACACACTCATACTGTCTCACACACACACACTCACACTGTCACACACACACACTGTCACACACACACACACACACACACTCACACACTGTCACACACACACACACACACTGTCACACACACACACACACACACTCACACACTGTCACACACACACACACACACTGTCACACACTCACACACTGTCACACACACACACACACTCACACTGTCACACACACACACTCTGTCTCACACACACACACTCACACTGTCACACACATACACTCACACTGTTACACACACACACAAAGTCACACACACACACTCACACTGTCACACACACACACTTTCACACACACACACTCACACTGTCACACACACACACTGTCACACACACACACACACTCACACACTGTCACACACACATTCATACTGTCACACACACACTCACACTGTTACACACACACACTCACACACACACTGTCACACACACACACTCACACTGTCACACACTCTGTCTCACACACACACACACACATACACACACTGTCTCACACACACACTCACACTGTCACACACATACACTCACACTGTTACACACACACACACACATACACACACTGTCTCACACACACACTCACACTGTCACACACATACACTCACACTGTTACACACACACGCACACATACACACACTGTCTCACACACACACTCACACTGTCACACACACACTCACACTGTTACACACACACACTCACACTGTCACACACACACACTCACACTGTCACACACTCTGTCTCACACACACACACACACTGTCACACACACACACACTGTCTCACACACACACACTCACACTGTCACACACATACACTCACACTGTTACACACACACTCACACACACACACTCACACTGTCACACACACACACTCACACACACACACTCACACTGTCACACACACACACACTGTCTCACACACACACACTCACACTGTCACACACACACTCACACTGTTACACACACACTCACACTGTCACACACACACACTGTCACACACTCACCCTGTCACACACACACACTCACACTGTCTCACACACACGCACTCACCCTGTCACACACACACTTACACTCACACTGTTACACACACACACACTCACCCTGTCACACACACACACTCACCCTGTCACACACACACACTCACACTGTTACACACACACACTCACACTGTCACACACTCACCCTGTCACACACACACACTCACACTGTCACACACTCACCCTGTCACACACACACACTCACACTGTCACACACTCACACTGTCACACACACACACTCACACTGTCACACACTCTGTCTCACACACACACACACACACTGTCACACACACACATACACACACTGTCTCACACACACACTCACACTGTCACACACATACACTCACACTGTTACACACACACACACACATACACACACTGTCTCACACACACACACTCACACTGTCACACACATACACTCACACTGTTACACACACACACACACATACACACACTGTCTCACACACACACTCACACTGTCACACACACACTCACACTGTTACACACACACACTCACACTGTCACACACACACACTCACACTGTCACACACTCTGTCTCACACACACACACACACACACACTGTCACACACACACACACTGTCTCACACACACACACTCACACTGTCACACACATACATTCACACTGTTACACACACACTCACACACACACACTCACACTGTCACACACACACACTCACACACACACACTCACACTGTCACACACACACACACTCACACTGTCACACACACACTCACACTGTTACACACACACTCACACTGTCACACACACACACTGTCACACACTCACCCTGTCACACACACACACTCACACTGTCTCACACACACGCACTCACCCTGTCACACACACACACTCACCCTGTTACACACACACACTCACACTGTCTCACACACACGCACTCACCCTGTCACACACACACACTCACACTGTTACACACACACACTTACACTCACACTGTTACACACACACACACTCACCA
>NW_027101253.1:0-16623 GCF_029633855.1 Hoplias malabaricus
TGGGAGCCCATGAGCAAAACACAAACAAAGATATAGTCTCTCTCTCTCTCTCTCTCTCTCTCTCTCTCTCTCTCCCAGTGTGCACTAATGCTGCCATCTTAGAGATGGAAGTGGAAGGCCAATAAGAAAAAAACAACAACAACTAATAAATAAATAAATAAATAGAAATAAAACACTGGTGAAAAGAGGAAGAGAAAGAAGGAAGGAAAAAAAAAAAAAGATCTATAAATGTGAGTCTACCACAGAGAAAGTGTGTATTGAAATATAAAGAGTCAGAATCTTTCACAGCAGTCGCCATAGGAACCAGACGTGTGCAACATTTAAGGCCTCAGTTAGAGCTTCGTGATCTAAGATGAATTAACTGTTAACCAACGTCTCCATCACGTGACACTCAGACGATCCTCAGAGAGCCTCTGGGAGCTTTGTAGTAAACTGTACACTGCCTTTCTCTACATCTCACTGCACAGCGCTGTAGGAAATTCAGTCTGGAAATATGAGTGGAATTCCCCTTTAATTTTCACTAACACACACACACACACACACACAGCATTATACAGACACATGTAGGCACATCAAACATACAGACAACTCATTAGGCACAGTGCCTTTCAGTCACTCAGTAACACTGTCTGTCTCTCTCTCTCTCAGACACACACACACACACACACACACACACACACAACAGTGCCTTCATGTACACACACACACACACACACACACCACAGACATATCCTCGTGGTTCTGGGGCTGTGGGGCCCACTCACAGTTTAACAGAGGTGAAGTTTAACTGATCTGCGGTCAGCTCTTATATCTGTAACTGAGTGGCCACTGGGGGTCTGACTGTACATCAGCGCTTTTAAAGGGACATTCCAGTGCCTTCATCCTGCTTTCTCTCTGCCACATCAGCAGTGTACGGCTGGTCACCACAGAAAACAACCCCCACACGTCTCTGCTGTGCTTTAAAAAGACAAACTCCTCGATGCCAATCTTCAGGCCTCACCAGGGCTTTTCCAGTCGGTAGATTTCCTTTTTGATCGGCTCTTCTGTGCTTTTTCAAGGGTCTTTGTCCTCTGTATGATGTACTCTCTGATATAAACATAGTACTGAGCAAAAGCCTGAGACTGTGGTGCTTTTTCAATGCATGGTACCTACTCTACTGGAGTCTACTATGCTTGGTCCCTGGTCCCTGATTGGTTTACTCCCAAACCCCCACCTCTAACAGGAACAGCAGGTTTTAGAAACCACAACAACGGCGGTGGTAACGTTAAGTGGTGTGTACTCATGGTGTATTGGCGTGTTGTTGTTGTTTGGGACTGAACACAGCTCCGTCATCAGTTCAGACAGATCAGTAGAGTTTGTTCCTTCCTTGTTGCAGCGTCCAGCTCTCGCTGGATTCTTTCGTCGGCCACCGATCCAAGGAGCGTTTGAACCTCTTCAAAAGACCACGGCGTCATTTTACGAGCTGCCGTCGTGAGTCGGATAAAAACAAACGTGATCTCTGCTGCAGCTGGAGATTTTACAGATGGAGAGTTGGTGCTGGTCGTCTGCGCTGCGTGGCGTAGAGTGACGACTCTCTCTGGACGATCAGCGCTCTGCAAGGTTTACACGCCACGGTTTAGTCCCTACTCGACTCGCTCTGAACCACGAGAGAACAGCCACTAAACAAGAACCCGCTTCCAGAACCAGGACCTGATTCACCTGGTGGAGGAGGAGAGTAGACTAGAGTATGCACCATGCAATGGAAAAGCTCTTTTAGTGTTGCTGCCACACAGCTGCTGGGGCTCGGGGTTCTGGGTGGGATCCTGTCCTCGGGTCACTGTAGTGTGTTCTCCCTGTGTCTGTAGAGGTATCCTCCAGTGTGAATGTCAAACTCGTATTATTAAAAATAGACTACAGTGTTTATCTTACAGTATTAGTGAGGGTTACTACACAACTAAGATGCATCCAGTGTGTTCTAAACACTGTACTTCAAGGCTGTTCAGGTGGTCCCTTACTTTCGCACAGTAATGTATGAATCTATGGTGTGGAGGTCTCCCAAAGCACATAGAAAGCTCCCACTACAATAAAAGTGCTTAAGACTGTGTTTGACCAGAGGTGGTGGACCTCACACTCCAGATGTGGCAGACAAGGGGTCAGGCTGAAGTACGGGCTGCTTCTTTAACCCTCACACGGTGCATCTGCTTGTCTCTCCTCGGGGCCTCTGAGGCTCTGTGTGCCTGCTGTGTCAATGTGTGTGTTCTACACCCTTCAGCACCACACTCAGGCAGCCAGGTGTGTGTTCATGTGCTCTTGTGCGGAAGGGAAGTGTGTGTGTGTGTGTGATGCATAGCTCTGTTGTCCAGCCTTTGCACATCAGCCGCTGTCGTATTTATTTATTTATTCCTGGTTTCTGTGGCAACGCATAGAGATTTTATGTGTTTTATTTTTTATTTTTATCAATATTTCTTGTTTTTTTATTTTCATTCCTGTGCTTTGTTCTCTCTCGGGGACGGACTCTGCTGGCTCATCAGGTCCGACCCCTGTTCACAAAAAATAAAAATAAAAATAAAAGGAAATAATTGCAAATGTACGGGACTGTGTGCCCCGAGAGAACCTACTCTCTCTCTCTCCCCCACTCTCTCTCTCTCTCCTGGTTTCTCAATAAAGAAGAAAAATCCACCCACGGGTGTTGGTCTGCTTTTGTTCCTGTTCAAATGTAAAATGCTCCTGTGTCCAGTCAAACATATCCCCCCTCGTCTCCACAGAGGAACACAGTTCTGGTTCTTAATGAAACGTCTGTGACCCGCTTTGGTCCAAACCCCACGAGCCCCACAGCAGTGTTCTCCCCCTGTGTAAACAGCCCCTGTTCAGAACGCCCGCTTTCAGCACCTGTTCCTTTAAATGATAATGAGCCGCTCGCTGTTCACCCCGACCCCGAGCGCACAGCAGTGAGGAGCGAGGAGCAGAAGCTCTGGTTTTTAGCCATTTTCGCTCAGTTTCTTGGCACTCGTTGTGTCTGTTTTGCTGAGTTTAACCTTGTCTTTGCGCTCTCACATAAACGCTCCTGACGTCAAGTACAGAGACTTTTTACAATTGCCACGCCCCCTCGTCTGAGTCTGTCCAATCACAGCGCAGGACCGGCGTTTATGTGAGAGCGCAAAGATGAGGTTAAATCTCTCAGGTCTTACAGCAGCTAGATGTTTATCTCTCAGGCCTTTTACTGACCTTGAAGGATCTTCTAAAATTAATGGAATGTAATCTTTCAACCACTGAGTTGTCACTGGAGCAGAATCAGCCACATCCACGACGAACTTTCATCACCGTCATTTAGTACTGCAGCATTACCTGTACACATACACACACACATGCACACACACACACATGCACACACAGGTATGCACTGCTATATTGCCTACCTTGATACTTGATACAGAGACAGTAGCTCATCTGTCGCTGCACAGTGTGTGTCGCTCGTCCTCTAGTCCTTCATCAGTGACACAGGACGCTGTCGGCTGGATGTTTTTGGTCGGAGGACTGTTCTCAGTCCAGTCACTGAGGGGTTTAAAAACTCCAGCAGCACTGCTGTGTCTGATCCACTCTACACCAGCACAACACAAAAAAGCAGGTACACATGATCCTAATTGGGACCTATGCCCAATTCCAATCCTTGTTTAGAGAGTTTGGAGTGGAGTTTGTGATCCAGAACTAATCGTCCAGCACCTGACCTCACTAAGGGTCTGCGTAGCTGCTGCCAGCAAAGCCTCTCAGCAATGTTTCATTTTTCTTATAAAGCTTTCCCACAAGATTAGAAGCTGTTACAAAAGCAAAGAAGAAAAGACAAAGTCACTATTAATTCCTTTTGAATTCAGAAGAAACAATAGGTGACTGCAGAGGTGTAACGTTAAATAGCACACACAGAGATGCCTGACCAACCACGTCCAACCAATCAGGAGGCTTCCAAACCTGTTCTGGGAAAACCAAAAGAAGACATGGCTGATGTGGGCAGGTCCTTGTGCTAATGAGAAGAAGAGGGAATAGAGGAGATGGAGGATCAGAGGCGAGTGCTGGGTATTTTCAGATCAGTGAAGGCCCACTGTGAGCTGTGGTCAGGGTTTGGGTTGAAAGGGAGGGGCAGGGTTTGTCCAGGATTTCTTGCAGGTGCAGTATTTGGGTTCAGAGCCTTCAGCATGAAACCCAGAGTCTGAATGAGACCCCACTCTCTCTGTTTGGGAAAGTGTCAGCCTCAAAAACCAGTGAAGGTCACACACAGATGCAGTGATCTCTCCCATCACGTGGCATCTCTCTGGAGGACTGCCACGCTGCGTCCTGCTGCTTGAAGACCACGTGCAGATCTGAGGCCTCAAAGTGGCAGGAGAAACCTGGCATAGTTATGTGTTTTCCTCCTTCATTCTCCTCCACCAACAGCTTCTTCAAAGGCACCACTTCAAAACACGGTGGGATGCAGTGCTGTGCACATATAATCACAGAGATCAGGCCTTCCCACAGAGCTCCGAGTCCAGTGCCAGTGCGCCAAGGTCAGCCCTGCTGGAGCAGCTTCAATAACACACTCTCAGCGAGAAGGGCTGCAGCAGGACTGCAGCAACTCCTCCGCAAACATGCTCCAAACTCCTCAAAGCTTTTGGGTTACACAGCTGCACTCTCTATTGCCAAATCATTAAAATGGCCTCCTTGTGTCTACACTCTCTGTGCACTCTATATGTGTTTCCCCCCTGTTCTTCAGCTGCTCAGGACCCCCACAGAGCAGGTGTGATGTGGTGGTGGATCATTCTCAGCGCTGCAGTGACACTGAAGTGGTGGTGGTAGTGTTAGTGTGTGTTATGCTGGTGTAGAGTGGATCAGACACAGCAGTGCTGCTGGAGTTTTTAAACCCTGTGTCCACTCTCTGTCCACTCTGTGAGACACTCCTCCCTCGTTGGTCCACCTTGTAGATGTAGAGTCAGAGACAGTAGCTCATCTGTCGCTGCACAGTGTGTGTCGCTCGTCCTCTAGTCCTTCATCAGTGACACAGGACGCTGTCGGCTGGATGTTTTTGGTCGGTGGACTGTTCTCAGTGCAGACACTGAGGGGTTTAAAAACTCCAGCAGCACTGCTGTGTCTGAGACAGGAACAACAACAAACATGAGCACATGGTGGGGAAAACAGACACGACAGGGCCATGGCCTGACACTGAGGCTCCCACTCTCACTCTCTGTGACTGAGGTCATGGCAGAGGCAGTAGACTGAAGATGCTAACACTGAAGAAGCGCTTCGATGAGTGCTCACACCCACAGCATTGCACATGGAATAAAGCAGCACTGAAGGCACTCACCAGTCGATTCACAGTCAAGGCGCACACTCCACTCTGTCAACACTGACTGAAAGAGAAGGTCAAGCAGCCAAAAGGAAGTAAGACAAGTTGCTGAGAAAGTGAGAGAGAAAGAGAGAAAGGAGAGAGATGAGTCCCTCTAAGATTGCAGTAATCCGAGGAGTCCTCCGAGCAGATTAAAGTGCCGTTATTGGACGATGTCGTCTGAGTGGCTGCCATCTCTTCCCAACTCTTATCTGTGGTGCATGGGCCAAAGGGATCGGCTCCAAATTGCAGCCAGCCCCAGTGATTACAGCCTCAGCGAGGAGGCCGCTGGAAGGCCGCCATCATCACAACTTTTTAAGTGAGCTTCTGATGCTGCAAGGAGACTACTTTTCCCTCGGGACAGAGAACGAAGCATCAATCCAGAGGAGCAAACAGGATAACAGTGATTAAAGCTACAGCAGAAAAGCACTGCAAATGAAAAGGACAGAGATTAAAGCTGATATTTAAATCTGGAGCGACTGGACCGTGAATGATTCCCACAGCAGAACTGGGGCCCAATAGGAGTGAGGTGGTGTAAATCTCAGTATTACTCAGCTGATGGTACTCTGGCCCTCCTTAGCACCCCAATAGAGATCTGCTCAAACAGGTTTCTGTGGAGCGATGCCAGAGAAGAAACAGTCTGGTTACCTTAAAGGGGCCTGGTTCTGTAGCACTGAGTGTCACGCCTTCGTCCTGTCATGTCTGTTGTCCCCGCCATGTGCTTTATTTGCACATGGCTATGTTTTGTTTATGTTCTAGTCTCCGCCTTTGTCCCGCCTCCTCGTCTGTCATCTGTTAACCCGTCCTCCTTGTTATCTGTCCAGGTGTGTCTCGTTTGTGTGAGTATTTAAGCCCTCTTGTTTCACGTCCTGTTTGTCGTTCATTTCATTCACATTCTCTTTTCTCTTTTGTCATGTCAGTCATGTTATCTGTCTGTCTCCGTAGTTTCTCTCATCGTCGTTTCGCTCCCCAGTCTAGTCTGTCTAAGTGTTAGTTTAGTTTCATTTCGTGTTGTGTTGTAACTACTGTTTCCTGTCGTTGTTTTGTTATTTCTTTCATTATAATTAAAATACCGTGTTTTAGCAAATGCGTCCGCCTCCGTCAGTCCGCTCCGTGAATCCTGACAGAATGAACGACCCACTAAAGGACGCAGCTAGCACGGACTATTTTCTCAACGAGGCGTTCAGGAGAGTACAGGAGTTTCTAGCGGCAAAGGTGGGCGATCAACCTGCTGCCCTGCAATCTCATATGGGAGTTCCCCCCGAGTTTGAGGGGACTTCAAACGTTGAGGGTTTTCTGCTCCAATGCCGCTTATACTTTGACTATCTGACTGTTCCTGCGCCACACGAATTTATTAAGGTAATGTTCATGAGATCTCTTCTTAAAGGGATAGCACTGCAGTGGGCTGATCGCGTGCTGAGAGAGAGGGGCCTGCAGATTTCGGTGGAGACTTTCAGAGATCTATTGAGAGCCAGATTCTCCCGATCGGCTCTCGAGGTCAGCTCCGCAGGACCCTCTGTTCCCGAGGATTGCCCCCTCAGGTCCGGGGAAATTTTTGGGGGGGCGTTAAGGGTAGGGGCTGTTAGCCTCACCTCCGTACCTCTGAGGCCTGAGGCTAACAGGGGCGCACCTCGAGGTGATCTAATGGGTGCGCCTGTGAAACCCCCTAAACCCTTTACAGCTCCAGCGCGAGCCCGGCGAGCAGCACAAACCCCTGTCCTCGAGAGCGCGGCACGCGCCTCTCCTGTCCTCGAGAGCGCGGCGCGCGGCTCTCCTGTCTTCGTGAGCGCGACGCGCGCCTCTCCTGCCTCCTTGGACGTCGTCGCAGGTCCCACTGCCTCCTTGGACGTCGTCGCAGGTTCCCCTGCCTCCGTGGACGACGTCGCAGGTTCCCCTGCCTCCGTGGACGACGTCGCAGGGCTTCCTGTCCCGTTGATGGCGGCACCCGCCGCTCCTGTCCCGTTGATGGCGGCACCCGCCGCTCCGGTCCCGTTGATGGCGGCACCCGCCGCTCCAGTGTCCGTGATGGCGGCGCCCGCCGCTCCAGTGTCCGTGATGGCGGCGCCCGCCGCTCCAGTGTCCGTGATGGCGGCGCCCGCCGCTCCAGTCTCCGTGATGGCGGCGCCCGCCGCTCCAGTCTCCGTGATGGCGGCGCCCGCCGCTCCAGTGTCCGTGATGGCGGCACCCGCCGCTCCAGTGTCCGTGATGGCGGCACCCGCCGCTCCTGTCCCCGTGATGGCGGCACCCGCCGCTCCAGTCTCCGTGATGGCGGCACCCGCCGCTCCAGTGTCCGTGATGGCGGCACCCGCCGCTCCAGTGTCCGTGATGGCGGCACCCGCCGCTCCTGTATCCGTGACTGCGGCGGCGCCCACCGCTCCTGTGTCCGTGACTGCGGCGGCGCCCGCCGCTCCTGTGTCCGTGACTGCGGCGGCGCCCGCCGCTCCTGTGTCCGTGACTGCGGCGGCGCCCGCCGCTCCTGTGTCCGTGACTGCGGCGGCGCCCGCCGCTCCTGTGTCCGTGACTGCGGCGGCGCCGGCCGCTCCTGTCCCCGTGACTGTGGCTACGGCCTCTCCTGTCCCCGTGACTGTGGCTACGGCCTCTCCTGTCCCCGTGACTGTGGCTACGGCCTCTCCTGTCCCCGTGACTGTGGCTACGGCCTCTCCTGTCCCCGTGACTGTGGCTACGGCCTCTCCTGTCCCCGTGACTGTGGCTACGGCCTCCCCTGTCCATGTCCGTAGGTCGGCCCGAAGGACTTCAGGGCCGATCCCCAGAACTGTGCCCAGGCTGGTTCCTCAGACTGCCACACAGACATTAGCCAGTCCTGGGCACCGCCCTGTTATTTTGGTTCCCTTGTCTGTCCCTGTCATGGTTCCCGTCTCTGTCCTTGTCCCTGTACCCGTGTCTGCCTTTGTCTCTGTCCCTGTCCCGGTCACTGTGTTTGTGTCAGTCCCTGTAAATGTCCTTGTACCTGTTCCCCTACCAAGTCCAGTCCAGTCTCCTGTCAGCCCTGTCCAGTCTCTGTTTCAGTCTCATGTCCAGTCCCCTGTCAGTCCTGTCCAGTCCCTGTTTCAACCCTCTGTCTTGTCTCACGTCCAGTTCCCGTATCCGTCCAATGTCCAGTCACCTGTCTTGTCTCCGGTCCAGTTTCCCTTTCAATCCCCTGTCCAGTCTCCAGTCCCGTCTCCGTTCCAGTCTAGTGTCATGTCACCTGTCCTGTCTTCTGTCCAGTCACGTACCCCTGTCCAGTCTAACGTTCCTATCCTGTCCAGTGTCTTGTCACCAGTCTCTGCTCCCGTCCAGTCCCAGCACCAAGTCATGTCACCTGTCCCGTCTTCTGTCCAGTCCCTGTTTCCATCCAGTGTCATGTCCAATGTCAAAAACCCTGTCAAGTCCCATGTGTCCATTCCTGTCCTGTCCAGTCCGTTCTCGTCTCTTGCTGCCCCCCTTTGTCAGTCTCCTGTCATGTCCCATGTCCCGTCTCGTATATTCGGTCCTGTCGTGTCCCCAGCTCCTGTGTCTGTTCCCGTCCTGTCCTGAGTCCTGTCACCCGTTGGTTTGTTGTCCTGTCTTGTTTTCCGTGCCCTCTCCAGTGCCAGCTCCTGGGGGGTTTAGGAGTACGCGCCCGGGAGTTGCGCGTTCTTGGGGGGGGCATCTGTCACGCCTTCGTCCTGTCATGTCTGTTGTCCCCGCCATGTGCTTTATTTGCACATGGCTATGTTTTGTTTATGTTCTAGTCTCCGCCTTTGTCCCGCCTCCTCGTCTGTCATCTGTTAACCCGTCCTCCTTGTTATCTGTCCAGGTGTGTCTCGTTTGTGTGAGTATTTAAGCCCTCTTGTTTCACGTCCTGTTTGTCGTTCATTTCATTCACATTCTCTTTTCTCTTTTGTCATGTCAGTCATGTTATCTGTCTGTCTCCGTAGTTTCTCTCATCGTCGTTTCGCTCCCCAGTCTAGTCTGTCTAAGTGTTAGTCTAGTTTCATTTCGTGTTGTGTTGTAACTACTGTTTCCTGTCGTTGTTTTGTTATTTCTTTCATTATAATTAAAATACCGTGTTTTAGCAAATGCGTCCGCCTCCGTCAGTCCGCTCCGTGAATCCTGACACTGAGGTCCGCCAGCTGATGTGAAAGATCTGGGAAGTTTGCATTCACCTCTGGTGTGATAAATGATAACAACGCCCCGAGCTTCAGCTAATTTACCTCTTGCTGAATTTGAATTAGCTACTGATTAAAACAAAGGTCTTAGGGTGGTCTAACCTCTTGAACTGATGTGATAGATCTGGGCAGTTTACGTTCACCTTTGTTGCTTTGTGTTAGTGGCAGTTTGAAAAGAAGCAGTGGCTCGGCGTCTTGTTTTAGGGGAAGCATGTGCTTACTCTTATCCTCCTGATGCAGGGGGCACTGTGTGTGATCAAGGAAGACTCACTGATGTGTGGAAGTGGAGAGGAATTATAATTCGGGAGAGCAATTAGGAAAATATCTGGAGATAAGCAAATGGTTTGTCACATATTTTTTAGCTTGTTCCAAAGGGCCTCTGCCTGCTTAATCCTTTTATAATTTCAGGAAACACTGCTGCAAATATTAAACGTCCAGAAAAGTCAGTACTGGGAGGACAGAATTTGATGAAACAGATGATTGGATCTGAGAACTGTCTGGATGAGGTTTTAATTTTCTAATGAAAAGGCTCATTTGACAGTGTAGTTCAGCACTTCTCTCCTGCTACAGTTGGACAAACAAATGGACAGAAGTCTGGAATGACTGCTTGGACAGAGTAATGAAACAAGACAGACAGGCGGAAGATCTTGCCAGCTCTGTTTTGTTTCTTGGTCCGCTTTCTGTCCATTGTTAACCTCGTCTGTGTGGATGGGACAAGCCACGTCCACTGTCTGACTGGTCATGTAAGCAGTGTCCAAGATTACGACTGGCAGTTTATATGTTGGAGAAATACATCAGTCATTGTTACACTGCCACCAACCTGGAAATTTGCGAAGCCAGTCACTACCTCTTTACAATCTGCTGATAACACACCATTGCTCAGCTCAACATGCTTGGAGGAGAACACTAACTGAACATATCTGTTGTGCTAGGTAACAGACACCTGAACTCTCCTGCAACCTACTCACCCAGAGAGGGCAAGGCCAAATGTGCTCTATGTTGGTGCTTTTCCACTGCATGGGCCCTACTCTGATTGAATCTGTTCTTTTTTTTCTCCTCCTCCACCAGGTGAATCAGGTCCTGGTTCTGGAAGCGGGTTCTTGTTTAGCGGCTGTTCTCTCGTGGTTCAGAGTGAGTCGAGTAGGGACTAAACCGTGGCGTGTAAACCTTGCAGAGCGCTGATCGTCCAGAGAGTCGTCACTCTACGCCACGCAACGCAGACGACCAGCACCAACTCTCCATCTGTAAAATCTTCAGCTGCAACTGTTGTTGTGGTTTCCAAAGCCCGCTGTTCCCTTTAGAGACAGGGATTTGAGATGACACCCGATGTCTGCTGAACATCTGTGACCTTCTTGCCTTTAGATGGTACTTAATGAAGAACAGTCCCGCTAAACTGATGTATATAGGCATGTTGTCTTGAGACTACTACCTGCTAAATTTGGTTTACTTATATATGACACTGCACTCAATACGCCAAACCAAAGTTACAAATTTTACTGCCTTATGGTGATTTTGGGCCAGGCTTGATCGGACCATCATCAACTGGGATGATTCTGAGTAAGAACCTAGGCCATCCCTCAGGTCTTTTTCCACATTTTCATTCATTCATTCATTCATTATCTGTAACCCTTATCCAGTTCAGGGTCGCGGTGGGTCCAGAGCCTACCTGGAATCATTGGGCGCAAGGCAGGAATACACCCTGGAGGGGGCGCCTGTCCTTCACAGGGCAACACACACACTCACACCTATGGACGCCTTTGAGTCGCCAATACACCTACCAAGGTGTGTTTTTGGACTGTGAGAGGAAACCGGAGCACCCAGAGGAAACCCATGCAGACACAGGGAGAACACACCAGACTCCTCACAGATAGTCACCCGGAGGAAACCCACGCAGACACAGGGAGAACACACCACACTCCTCACAGTCACCCAGAGGAAACCCATGCAGACACAGGGAGAACACACCACACTCCTCACAGACAATCACCCGGAGGAAACCCACATAGACACAGAGAGAAAACACCAAACTCCTCACAGACAGTCAGCTGAAGCGGGAATCAAACCCACAACCTCCAGGTCCCTGGAGCTGTGTGACTGCGACGGCTACCTGCTGCGCCACCGTGCCGCCCTTTTTCCACATTTTATCAAAAAGAAATAAACAGTGATGAGAGTTTGTGTTTTTTGAACAAAGTTTATTTTATTTTAAACTGTTTAAAATGGTCTGGAAACAGACGGACAAGGCCTTAAACTCCAGGCTGTGTATGGTATTGCTACTAATATTACATTCTTGTATACATTATGTAGTTTTGAGAATGTGGGAGTCTAGTGTGTGTCCTCATACAGATCCATGTGGGTTGCTCAGGGTGCTGACCTCCACAAGGCTTAACCCCACAGGGCCAGTTTGGGAACCAGCCCGAGGCGTCCAGCTCAGATTTCAGGGTTCCTGTTAATGAAGAACGTCTAGACACATAGACACACACACACACACACACACACACACACACAAAGTAACAACCCTTGCATTCACAATACAGTGAACTTGTCTGGGGTCTCCTAAAATTTACTACGAGACAGGAGCTGCTATAACACTTGCCTTTTCTGTATCACAAATGTAATTCAGTCAAAAGTCCCCTACAGTCCTTCACTGTGCTACTGGAAGGAGCTCAGGGGTGTGTGGGGCGGTCAGTCTGCTCTATACTGCTGATCTGTACTGCTTACAGCCTTTAAAAAAACACTATGCAATATTTTTTCATTTAAAATTACTCCTTTAAAATAATCGCAATGTACCACTGACCTGTATCAGGGTGAACAGCGCCTCAATCATTGCTCCTCTGAGCTCAGCACCACAGAAACTGCACTCTGTAACTTTTGGAGGAGGGTAGGAAGCCACCCCCCTCACTCCCACCCCTCTGCATAGATTTCAATACATTGCTGTAAACATAAATTACACTAGGGGGAGCCGCAGGAGCCAAAAAATCTTACCTAGTATTCCTTTAATCGTTAATTAACATTTTTTTTTAGAGCTGCATCCAGTAAATGTGAGTTGGCGAGGCGTTTGTGATCCAGAACATGACCTCACTGATGTTCACGGCGGGGGTCCTGAGCGCCGAAGAACAGGGTGAAAGGGGGCTAATAAAATATGCAACAGATGGAGTACAGTCTGTAATAGAACTGCACAGTGCTCCTGAGTGGTCAGTGGAGCTGAGGAAATGGACAATATAAACGTCTTTTACGTTGGAGGGAAGAAAAGAAGAGTCAGGCGTCGTTTGGCAGAGACCATAAAGAAATCGAGGACATTTATTGTGAGTATTAAAAAAAATGCTTGAGACAAACAGAGAAAGTCTCCTGTGAAGTCAGCACCGACCACAGAAACACACTCTTAATGGCACTGTTATAACACCTTGTGAAAAAGGGGGTTAAAATAGGTCTTTAAATACAAACGGACCCACCCCGACCCATACTGACCCACAGTGACCCACGGTGACCCATTCCACTCATACAGCTTCCTCAGCCACTCCGTTCTGTGTCATTGATGGTTGCGTACATGTAAACAGCATATGAGAACATTGTAAACAAAGATAATGCACATTAGACCGATCTCAGACCAAAACACAGCGTACCGATGGACTCGAAAGTTAAGAGCTCTCTGTAAGAGTATAAACCAGTAATAAACAGCTACTAAAGGACTTAAATATGCTTATATTAGGTGTACAAATATATTCTTTTATTGTGACGTATAATTGTAATTCAATATTAAAACGTTCTCCCGCTCTTCTGTGATTTAATGGTGACTGATGTGTCGTATTAAATAAAATCACAATTCTCATTTTATTCAACAAAAGAATGTACATTTTTGAACCTAAAAATGAAGCTGCGTGAAAACGGCGAGTGAAGAGTTTATTGGGCGCTGAGCCCAAGGAAAAAGCTGTAGAAGACTGTGATGGATTTGTTCTGTTCTTGGGGACAATACTGTGTCCACTATGTAACTTTAAGAAGAGGGTAGGAAACCACCCTCACCTCCACCTTGATTACAGGACAATGTTGTAAAAGTGAATTACACTCTGAGATTGTAGGGGGAGCCCAGGAGCAAAAGTACAGAATCTTACCTATTCCTTCATTTATTCATTATCTGTAACCCTTGTCCAGTTCAGGGCGGCTGTGGGTCCAAAGTCTACCCGGAATCGTTGGGTGCAAGGGAGGAACACACCCTGGAGGGGGCACCAGACCTTCACAGGGCGACACACACTCAAACATTCACTCACACACTCACAGCTACGGACACTTTTGAGTCAACAATCCAGCTACCAACGTGTGTTTTTGGACTGTGGGAGGAAACCAGAACACCCAGACACAGGGAGAACACACCGGACTCCTCACAGACGTTCACCCGGAGGAAACCCACGCAGACACAGGGAGAACACACCACACTCCTCACAGACAGTCACCCAGAGGAAACCCACGCAGACACTGGGAGAACACACCACACTCCTCACAGACAGTCACCCAGAGGAAGCCCACGCAGACACAGAGAGAACACACCACACTCCTCACAGACAGTCACCCAGAGGAAACCCACGCAGACACAGGGAGAACACACCACACTCCTCACAGACAGTCACCCGGAGGAAACACACGCAGACACAGGGAGAACACACCACACTCCTCACAGACGTTCACCCGGAGGAAACCCACGCAGACACAGAGAGAACACACCACACTCCTCACCGACAGTCACCCAGAGGAAACCCACGCAGACACAGAGAGAACACACCACAATCCTCACAGACAGTCACCCAGAGGAAACCCACGCAGACACAGGGAGAACACACCACACTCCTCACAGACGTTCACCTGGAGGAAACCCACGCAGACACAGAGAGAACACACCACACTCCTCACAGACAGTCACCCAGAGGAAACCCACGCAGACACAGGGAGAACACACCACACTCCTCACAGACAGTCACCCAGAGGAAACCCATGCAGACACAGTGAGAACACAGACAATCTCCCGGAGCGGGACTCGAAACCACAACCTCCAGATCCCTGAAACTGTGCGAAAGAGACACTAACTGCTTCCGCCCCCAGTTAATAGTTACCTATATAGTTGCCTTAATAGTTAATATTTAAGTTACTTTTTGTTGAATAATATGTCAATCGTAATTTTTAACGCTACACAACAGTTATCGTAAAATGACAAAACAGCGGGAGAAAGTTGGAATACTGAATTACAATTATACGTTACACATTAAATCCTTAAATACGTATTTGTACTCGTAATACACGGTCATCTTTATCCTCTTCCTTGCGGTCTGTGGGAACACAAAGGAAACATAAAGCTAAAAGGCTGATGCTAATGGAAGGACAGGAGTCTGAAAGACCAGCTATGCATCAATACATGGTTCTGTTCAACCAGAGCAGAGAGTGCAGGGGCTCCTCAGCTCTCCGCCTGGATCAGCGCTACAATACAATTTTATTGCATCCAACAAGGTTCCCAATCTCTTTAAGCAGAAAATTAAGACGGTGTCCTTTAAATAAATGTATAAAAATGAATAACAGCTTTGTTTTGCAGCCTTGGCTTCTGATTGGTCCACTTTAACCCAGTGTCAGGTCTTTCAGTTCGGCTCTGGGTGAAATGTAACAGGTTGGTGTTCAGGGGTAAAACCAGGTGACCCTAGTCACCCACGTCACTGTCCCGGTCCCCGATGACCCAGAGGAAGTGGAAGCTGAGGGCCAGCAGAGCGGTGCCCAGCAGGTCGCCCAGCGCGGTCAGGTAGGGGATGGAGAAACTGTCCGGGTCTTTCCCACTCTGCCACATGGAGTGCACCATCCAGTCAGCGATACACAGCAGCAGAAAGACCTGAGAGAGAGAGAGAGAGAGACATGTTTTAATATCATTCATTCATTCGTTGTATGTAACCTTTATCGAGTTCAGGGCGGCGGTGGGTCTGGAGCCTACACAGAATCATGTTGACCCGGGAGGACACATACCCTGGTCAGTCCTTCACAGGGCGACACACATTCACACCTATGGACACTTTTGAGTCTCCAGTCCACCTACCAACGTGGGTTTTTGGACCGTGGGAGGAAACCGGAGCACCCGGAGGAAACCCACGCAGACACAGAGAGAACACACCACACTCCTCACAGACAGTCACCCGGAGGAAACCCACACGGACACAGGGAGAACACACCAACAGGACCCTGGAGCTGTGTAAACAGCCCTGTTCAGAACGCCCGCTTTCAGCACCTGTTCCTTTAAATGATAATGAGCCGCTCGCTGTTCACCCCGACCCCGAACGCACAGCAGTGGGGAGCGAGGAGCAGAAGCTCTGGTTTTTAGCCGTTTTCACTCTGTTCTCTTTCTTCTCCGTTTTTACTCAGTGCTCTTATTTCTCCGCGCTCGTTGTGTCTGTTTCGCTGAGTTTAACCTCGTCTTTACGCTCTCACATAAACACGGGTCCAGCGCTGTGATTGGACAGACTCAGACGAGGGGGCGGGGCCATTCTAAAGTCTCTGCACCTGACGTCAGAAGCGGAGCAGAATCAGAGCGACTCGTTTTATCCTGTGTTTTCAGACGTAGGCAGCGCACAGAAAACTGACTGTGGTCTTGTTGGTGGGCTCCAGGTAAACACTAAATACTGAAGTCACATGTTCTGATCCAGTGAGCTTTTACAATATTTTCCTTTAAATCTTAGATTAAAATGTATCTTCTCTCACTCCTGTTAACAGTGTTTTATTCTTCTCTCGTTTCCTGATCTTTAAAGTGACCTTGGTTACGAACAAAGGCACTAAATAAATCAAACTTCTTACAGTGAATTTCCTGTTAAATCTTCTTTTCCTCTTCGTGACAAAGGAATGTGCGGTGCCCTGGTGGTGGTGGTTTTAAAAGGAAGGTGTTCTCTGACTCAGAGCGGCGCTGTAGGAGATTTACGTATTACTTTTCTTTTCTTGACTTTTTTTTGGTTGCGGTAACCTTGCAGTTCCCTTCAGGATTAATACGATTCTATCCGTGTGTCTATCTGCACCGGAATCAGAGGAGCGAGGAGCGTAAAATTAAGAGGCTAAGGAGAAGGCGAACACTGTTAAAGATTTGGATTCACTGCTGGAGCCGCTAAAGCTGAGAGAGAGAGAGAGAGGTAC
>NW_027101254.1:5000-27500 GCF_029633855.1 Hoplias malabaricus
TGACTGTGGAAAACTTCGGGTGTCATTCTCTGTGGCTCACTTTCAACACGTGGAGATTCTGGAGAGACGAATAAACACGGCTCGAATGTGGAGATGGAAAATGTGAGCGTAACGAGAACTGGAAGGGCGGGAAGACGGGGAGGCGGTGGCCTGGGGGAAGTTCTCAAGCATTTACCGCTGCAGGATGTAGGAAACTTCAAAGTCGTCAGCGGACGAGGAAGGGAGAGGAGGAATCTGTCTAGTTTTATTTTTTCTTTCTCCGTCCCTGACTGTGAGGCGGCTTGGCTGCAGGCCCAAGAGGAACGCGGTGCTGGAGCAGAGACGGGGAGGATCCATCAAGGGAAAGCTGTTCCACGGAGAGTTTAATACCTCTCTAGCCCACGCTTGGCTTTGGGCAGGGTGAGCTCAGGCTGTTCACTTCGTGACGACATGTATGTGACACTCTCCAACAACAGGACAAAGACCGGGCCCAAAAAAAGACATCCTTGGCTCACAGCTGTGGGTATGAGGAAGCCAAGGGAGTGAAGAGGATTACAGCTGAACATCAGAGACAGGAGAAACCTGTCACCTCGAGAGTAAAAAAATAAAAATCCAGAGACAGAGTGCTTTATTTTACAGAGAAGGGAGCTCCGTAAAAACTTCCTGGCAGAGCTTCCTCCTGGCAGCGAGTCACAAAAACACAAACACACTGCTCTCCCCTGCCAAACACACTCCAGGCCAAAGTACAGTCAAATAACTAATTCCCTCCATTATTCTGCACTTACAGCAGGATTTATGCCATTGTTTATAGCAGATCTGGCTCTGTGCTGTACATGGAATATACTTCAAAAATAAATGAACCACTTAGGAACAGAAAATATGTCGATTGCAATTTATACCGCGCCGACAAACTGTATACGCTGACTCTCCTCTATTTTCCCCTGCAGTTTAATACACTTCATATAACTCTATCATTTAATAGAGTTAAGAGCTCAGCCTACAGCACTTCAGACCTGCCCATTCCTGCTGAAGCTATAAGGAGTGTTTCAGCTTGGCATGCTTTTGTAATGATGCTCAGCCAATCAGAGCAGAGATCACTCTTAAAGGTACGCTAACAACAAGAGGCAGTTTCATGTTCAGCAGTAAGGAGTTGGTCATAAATATACGTGAAATTCTTTACACATAAAACTAAATATCATTAGAGGACTTAGATATTTTGCTCATTTAAGAACAGCAGTTTATTTTATTAATTATATTAAAGGCTCATTACTAATGTCAGGTGAGATAATGGAGTTTTAGTGATGAAGGACCCCTGGATGAAGAGAGAATGCCCCTCAGAGTCAGCGTGTATGTCCTGCTCACATGAGTAGAAAAGATGAGAAACTTGTCATGTGCTGCATTATTGTTATGTTATTACAAAATAAAAGTCTTTTAACCCATACACTGAGTAGTTTCGGTATTGACAAGTGCTGCGGGGCATGGCCTGAGGTGCAATCAAAACGGGTGATGGAGGCCCTTAGAGAAAATAGCTTGAGGTTCAGTGTTATTTTAATGTAACACTCCACAAAGTTGCTCCACTTCATTTCTCACACATAGGGAAGTGCTCACAGAAGATGAAGCGCACGGGGGAAATCCCGCCTCATGTGTTCAAACCCTTCCTTTTCCGCTAGAAGCCGATCGGACACAATAACAAGCCCCGGGTGAGAAGGGAGGATGAAATTCCAGCCAATGGAAAGTGCTTGTAAACAAGGTCTTCCCCACATCCTATTATGCAAAACCCCCCAGCCTCACACTGGCAGCATGCAGGCGCTATAATGGAGTATTCAAATGTGGTGACCTTGGCTGTGTGGTAATAAATAAATCACTTTCTAAACAAACTGAAGACCTGGGGTCATGCGCCGAGTGCGCGCACTGTTCCACACCTCACTTCCAGCGCACAATCAGGACTAAAGGAAATGCATGCAAAACCTGTATTTTTTTTAAAAAATACTCCCGCCTGCCTCCTTTGATGCCCCTCTATTCTCATGATCAAAGCAGAAGAGCGCCTACATCCTCTTAGAGCCGACGAGAAAAAGGCATCCACCTTCTGACTCTCAGCAGATATTAGTCTCTGCGCTCCCACGTTCCTCAGCCTTAAATACGTGGACGTCTCGTAACGTCGCTGAGTCTCACTAAACCATCAGAACGTAGGTGTGATCTGAGGGTTTGACTGGTTTTATCACAGCAGGAGTGTGTCTCTACTCTCTGACCTGTCCGTACTGTGTCCACGGATGCGTAGCAGCAAATGTGTCTGGGTCAGAGCAGCTGTGGCTTGTGGAAGAATGAGAAGAATGAGAATGTGTTAATTATGATTATTTATGACCCAGTGAATATCAAGTATTTATCCTTGTTAGTGCATGTGGTGTTACACAGCGACTCCTGTCAACTGGCTGCGCAGGGCTTTGCAGACGCAGACGATCCGAGGGAGGGTGGGTGGAGACAGAGACGGGGACTATTTGTAAATTCATGGATGAACACATAGTAGAGTGACCGTACTTTGGTTTAATAAAAAAAGAGGACACACTGGGGGGCGGGGCTTCAAGTAGGCTTAAGGTATAGGAAAGTGGCAAGGTGTGTGTGTGTGTGTGTGTGTGAGTGTGAGATGAATTAGTCTGAAACAAAGCACCTATATCAGTGATCATTAACAAATAAATATTTACTCAATTACCAAGATTAAAACAATAGCCTGAACTGCCTAGATTTAAAGATTTAAAGATATATTTACTTTCACTTCAAAATGTAAATAGGGCGGCACGGTGGCGCAGCAGGTAGGTGTCGCAGTCACACAGCTCCAGGGTCCTGGAGTTTGTGGGTTCGATTCCCGCTCCGGGTGACTGTCTGTGAGGAGTGTGGTGTGTTCTCCCTGTGTCTGCGTGGGTTTCCTCCAGGTGACTGTCTGTGAGGAGTGTGGTGTGTTCTCCCTGTGTCTGCGTGGGTTTCCTCCGGGTGACTGTCTGTGAGGAGTGTGGTGTGTTCTCTCTGTGTCTGCGTGGGTTTCCTCCGGGTGACTGTCTGTGAGGAGTGTGGTGTGTTCTCTCTGTGTCTGCGTGGGTTTCCTCCAGGTGACTGTCTGTGAGGAGTGTGGTGTGTTCTCCCTGTGTCTGCGTGGGTTTCCTCCGGGTGACTGTCTGTGAGGAGTGTGGTGTGTTCTCTCTGTGTCTGCGTGGGTTTCCTCCGGGTGACTGTCTGTGAGGAGTGTGGTGTGTTCTCAGACGAGTTTAAACCCGTATAAATCTACACAGAATGTTTGTCGACTGTAGAATCAAAACCCTGATGCGGAATCAATATGAAAGGACAATTTGCACAGTTTAGAAATCCTGGTCAGACACATGTCCTGGAAAAAGGGGACGTAAAGCCACCCAAACGCATACAGAATAAAGTAAAGGTTTAGAGCTACACCCAAGTCACATTTAAAATATCATAGGGTTTCTATCTCTATGAAATAACCTGTAAACCTGTGACTCTGAGACAGACCAGTCACAAAAAATAACTGGACTTTACCTGCACTTCACAAGCAGCTCAAAGTAAATTAAAATTTAGATCCTAATTTTTTCATAACAGCATCGTTCCTGCAAGTTCAAATGAGAGGAAAAGAACAGCCCCATAGGCGTGCTGTGGTCACACTGTTGAACACACAGGAGACAAAGGTCGGCGTCTGTAAATTACACAATCCGCCGCCGCTGCGGGTCTTGCATAACAGCCGTCAGAAAGCGAGGTATGTCTCCACTCAGGCCCAAGATTATATAATAACATCTCATTACCGTTAAGCCTCCTCTCTGGACTCAGCAGCCGTCCAATCAGGGCCTGGGATCTGAGGTGACCAATATTTGTCGAAGGGGCTGTGGACAGAGGTGAGCCATGATTAGTTTGAGCCTCTTGATGAGATAATCATTTTATTTCTACTAAAGTTCATTAGTGATGGAATTATTCTACTTTAAAAGTGAAGATGGAAAAAAAAGAAAACGAGCACATTAATTTACAGACCTGGAGCCCACCTACACACTCCTAGTCTGTGTTCAGCTGTGTGTGTGTGTGTGTGTGTGTACTCTGTCCGAGCACTGTGGAGGCTGGGCCATGCCCCTCTCCCACAGTGAAGGACTTGGTGGCCCCACAAGTGGCACTTCACTGTTAGACAGAGTGTGACATTCCTGAGAGGGGTTAGACGAGGGTCTGCCCTTTCACCGTACCACTGTGGAATGCTATTGTAGTTGGACGCTTCCTGGGAACGCACCGGTCATACAGCGTCCAGGAAAACAGCCCAGGACTGGGCAATAAACTACGTGTTACATTCTTGCAGCATTCTGTCAGAATCTTAACTCAGTGCTACCTTAAGAACATCACAGGTTCTTGTTTCTTCTTCAGTGTCCACAGCATGAAAAAGGTTCAAATGATGTAGAGAACTGTAGGGAAAGTACAATGATAATTGCAGTATGTCCATTATGTTTGAGGGTAAAAATGCTGGAGCAACATAATTCTGTCCAAACCTTACCACAGCCGACAAACACCTGTCAGAACCCAAGAAGTTCTTCTCCTGACCCATCTGTAGCCCAGTAAACGTCCATCCAAACCACCTGACATTTCCACACCTCCAAATGATGGCTCTAAAGTGAGGTGCTGATTGATTAATAATTGATTTTGCTCCGGCGCAGAACAAAAGCACCTCAGAAACATTTGACACAAAGAAATAAAGAGCAGGTGAGAGACGCTGAGATGTTTCCGAGCTGGGGACATACAGGGGACAGCAAGTGACCCCAGGTCCTCAAAACCACAAGGATCAAACACCACAGCAATGTTCTCCCCCTGTCTCAACAGCCCTGCTCAGATTCCTTTAAATGATAATGAGCCGCTCACTGTTCTCTTTCTTCTCCGTTTTTACTCGTTGTGTCTGTTTTGCTGCGTTTAAACCTCGTCCAGCGCTGTGATTGGACAGACTCAGACGAGGGGGCGGGGCCATTCTAAAGTCTCTGAACCTGGCGTCAGAGGCGGAGCAGAACGAAATCGTCCAGTTGTATCCTGTGTTTTACGACTTGGGCTCATTCAGGACCAACGTTAACAAAGAAACAAGAGGGAGGCGGTTGTGTAAACACTTCTCTTAGCGAGACCCATTGTTCTTTGTCTTGTCTGAAGTAAAAGACTTGTGTGTTTTCGTCTTGATCAGTTCTCTCCCCCGCCCCCCGCTGCTCTGTGAATCGTCCTGAAGGAGAAGATAAAGCTCCAGAGCTGGAGCTGTAGCAGGTTCCTGCGCCAGGCTCCAGTGTCTTCTGGGGAGGGTTCTCTTTATTGGGCTTTATTCTGTTGCAGCCTGGCACTCCCTGGCACCCCCCTCCACTCTACTCCCCCACTGGCTTTCTGGCAGGCCCCCAAGTGAGGGGGAGTCCCGTTTGGCACAGAGGGGATGAAACGCCGAGCCTGCCGACTCGCGCCTGCCCCACTGACTGAGTTTTTAATAAATGATGAGGCGCGGTTATAAATAAGGCAGGAGCTCGGGCTCTCGCCGAGGGCCAGCACCATATCAAGGTAACAGGCTCCGGAGGAGGATAAATAAGTAAACAGAGACTCGCTGGTGTTTGTGGTGTTTGTCAAAGCTGCGCAGAGAAGGTGAAGCTGAGAGAGCGTCAGATACCAGCACTCACAGGTTTACCTCAGATCTGAGATACCTGACGAAACAAGGCTCGTACCTCACTAGCTCACAACGTCACATTCGGTTCACTCATTCACACACTCATTTATGCACTCATCCATTCCCTCACTCACTCACTCACTCACTCACTCACAAAGCCACAGGTTTAATTTCATCATTTTGTTTAGTTCCCAATCGTTTGTATTTTGTTCAAAAAGTCACACATTCACTCACTCAGTCACAAAGTCACCTCATCACTGACATATATAACTGACTCACTCACTCACTCAATAACTAACACATTCATTCACATATATACTCAATCACTCACTCACTCACTCACTCACTCACTCACTCAGTCACTCAGTCACTCACTCACTCACTCACTCACTCACTCACTCACTCACTTCCTCACCATTCACTGAACTGGAGCGACTGGAGTTTTCAAAACACAGAAAAACATGTAGAAACCAGGACATCGATTTTCCTAAATGTGAAATGCTGAACAGCGCCCCTTGTGGAGAGTTGTGTTAAACAGGAGTGTGATTACTATATCAAATGCTAAATTCCACGTGTGGGCAGAAAAGGTCAGGATACACCAGCAGCGAATCGGTCACATGACGTATGCGAGCGGAGGAAGATTCTAATAAGCTCCAAGATAATACCATGCTCCAGATCAGGAAAACAGGAGTGACCTTTGAGGACCGGACTGGAGATGGATCGTGCATGGGACTCCGCTCTATTCTGGGCTCCTCCTGTGTCCCTGAGCCCTGAGAATCCATCAGAAATACGCAGAATAAGCCGCAGGAGACCGAGGAGGAGAAAACTCCCCGAACAAGCAAACAAAGCACAGCATCGATTTCCACTCGGAGCTCAACCTTCCACAGTAACCGGGCCCGGCTGATATAGAGGTCAACCCTTAATCTCTGCCCTGCTGCTGTGACCTCCTGGCCAGGTTGTGTAACAGAACATTAACCTGCATTTCCCCCACCATATTCTTCCCCATCCTCCTGACGCCTGCAGCGGGACACTCAGCCTGTCCTACTTTCCTCCCGCAGGTTTATGGGTGAGATTTTTGTTGAAACTGTGTCAAACTGAGTATAACCTCATTTTGTTTCTCTCAATTTAAGTCAATCAGAAACAAAACAGGTGACGGAGGGTCAGAGCTGATCATGTTGAGGGCCTTCGGAGAGCAGCAGCAGATCAATAAACTCTTTATGGTGACAGTGTAAATAACACACGGGATTTTAATGCACAGCTGGAACTATCATAGACTTCACAAGGCAAACGTGTCATTCTGCTGCCTAACTCTCCCCAACCTGGAGCGCCACCTAGGGCAGGGGGAGTCAAAGGGTGAATTCTCTATCATTGTTTGTCCCTACAACTTAGCCCTAGCCCTCCATTTTACCTGGGAATGTCATCTCATTTCATAGAGAAAGATGTTAAGGACTACATTTTTAAACTCAGTCCCAAGGGGTAAGATGACACTTGAAAACAAGGACCAATGGAACAGTGGTAACATCTCCTCTGGAGGTCAGAGATAAATCCAATAAGTTTGCGATGAGTCTGAGCGGTGCTTGTGATCCAGAACTAATTATCCATCCATCGTCAGACCTTGTTAATGCTCTCATCAAGTCCTGACAGCCAAGACCAGAAGTGTACAAACGTGTTAGAGGTGTTACTGGAGGAATAAAATGTTTGGATGTAGGTGTCCACAGGTGTCTTTCGCAACACATTGGGTGCCATAGCAGCGTACGCTAGCCGTTACCACCACATTCATGACACTAAACACACGCTGGCAAGTGAGGTGCTGACTCTTACTCTCAAAAACAGCTCTATTTCACACAGAAGCAGGAGAGAATCTGGAGCAGAGAGCAACCGCTTCCAACCGGGGACTAGAAAAGGAGCCTGAGAGGCAATCTCATAAAGCAATATGAGAGAATTGATAATAGATGAAACGCAGAGCAAGGCTCTGGCACAAGCAGAAGATAAAAATGATGAAAGGATGATGAAAAGAATGGGTGGAAAGAAAAAAAAAGAAGAGGAGGAAGAAGGAGAAGCTGGTCGGCCGAAAGCCCTTTTTAAATGTCCTCCATTTCATCAAAGTAATTATCGGAGGCACTTAACAGCTTTCATATTAAAATGATTAAGCACCTTCTGAAGCGGCGAGCAGCGGAGGGGGAGGGCAGCGAGGGGCAAGATGTTTGGAGTGATGGACGCTGACATGTTTGAGGGATGAATATCAAGAAGAGGGAAAGATCAAAAACTGTTCATCTGAGTTTCCTTGAAAAAAAACAAGTGCCAAACCGCTCTCTTATCAACTCCATTTAAACAGAGAAGAGTCTAAGTTTTGATTTGAGTCTGAAATGTGGTTATAAAATGACCACAATCAACATGGAAGATACTATGTTGTTATAAGTCACAATAAGGACTGACTTTTAAAGGTTTTGCGATTTACTCAAGTATTATTCATTCATTCATTCATTGTCTGTAACCCTTATCCGGTTCTGGGCGCCGGTGTGTCCACAGCCTGCCTGGAATCATTGGGTGCAAGGCAGGAATACACCCTGGAGGGGGCGCCAGTCCTTCACAGGGCAACACACACACATTCACTCACACACTCACACCTACGGACACTTTTGCATCTCTAATCCACCTACCAATGTGTGTTTTTGGAGCGTGAAAGAAAACCAGAGCACCCGGAGGAAACCCACGCAGACACAGGGAGAACACACCACTCTCCTCACAGACAGTCACCCGGAGGAAACCCACGCAGACACAGGGAGAACACACCACTCTCCTCACAGAAAGTCACCCGGAGGAAACCCACGCAGACACAGGGAGAACACACCACTCTCCTCACAGACAGTCACCCGGAGGAAACCCACGCAGACACAGGGAGAACACACCACACTCCTCACAGACAGTCACCCGGAGGAAACCCACGCAGACACAGGGAGAACACACCACTCTCCTCACAGACAGTCACCCGGAGGAAACCCATGCAGACACAGAGAGAACACACCACACTCCTCACAGACAGTCACCCGGAGGAAACCCACGCAGACACAGGGAGAACACACCACTCTCCTCACAGACAGTCACCCAGAGCGGGACTCGAACCCACAACCTCCATGACCCCAGACGCTACCTACTGCTCCACCGTGCCGCCCCTCAAGTATTATGTTAAATAAATTAATTTTTGCTCACTTACATTCTCTAGAGAAATACCATCATTCATTTTAAACTTTTTTAGACCTCATTCCAAATCTCAGCATGTGTCCCATGCCCTCTACAGTGCACCATTTTCCCATTTTGTAGCCTGTTGTAGTCATGTCTGTAAAGACAGTGTGAAATATTAAGAGCACTGATACACTGCACTAGTACATATGATGTTATCCTGAGCATACTAAATACCCAGAATGCACTGCATTTTTTTGTTTGCTTTAACGATTCCCGCAGAACTAGGAAAGTAGGGAATAGTGAATAGGGCTCGGTTTCAGACACAGGGTTTTCCTCTTGCCATTCAGCTGAGTGACACCTTGAATTTACCGCTTCCACATCGATGTGATGCTCCATTGCGCTGTAACAGGGAGAACAGAACCTCTGCAGAAACTGTACTGTGTAACTACTGAAGGAGGCTAAGAAACTACCCCAGAACTCTGCCCTCCGCCTTGATTTCAGGACAGTGCTGTAAAAGTGAATTACACTCTGCAACTGTAGGGGGAGCCCTGGAGCAAAAACACCAAATCTTTCCTAGCACTGCTTTAACTGACAATAGCACTATGTGAGACACAATGCTACTGTGATAAATATAAAATAATATTTACAGTGGATTTTATAACGATATTTATGGCTAGCAAAGAGGGCTTAGGGCTGAAAGGTCGTTGGTTCAATTCCCGCGAGTGACAGTAAAACTGGGGGCGGTGGAAGTGAAGGAACAGCACTGTCCTCCTCCTCAATCCACGGCTGAGGGGCCCTTGAGCAAGGCACTGAACCCACAACTGTTCCCCGCTGCTCTGGGTGTGTGTTCACAGCCCCTAGTGCACTAGTGTGTGTGTTAACTGCCACCGACGTGTTACACGAGGAAGACACATTTCGCTGTATGTTTTACAGTGACAACTGCACACATTAAAAACACGTTACATTTATTCAGTGTTTTCACACATTTCTCTCGATTTCCTTAACATTTCACAGTGCTATGAAGAGTAGACGGTGAAAGAACTAAACTGGTTTGCTCTGAGAAGTGTTCTCTTTTAGCCGTTTGACAGAGTTCACACATTCCTTCATATTTACTCAATAAAATCAAGGTCAGTGAAAAAAAAAACACTGCCTGGGGTTTGAGATTCCAAGATTAGCACCTGGAAATCCATCTTCTGCAATTTACAACAATCAATCAAGTCGTGTTGAGCAACTGCAACAATGAGCATGTGGTTTTATGATGATGATGATGATTTTGGCTCATAAATTGACCTTTAACAATGATCCCATAATCGCTTTATGGCCTTATCCACTGATTTATAGACGGATGATAAATGAAGCTAAATTGCCTGAAGTTCTGATTGAACCTGTGCACTTTTCACCTGTGCGTTAAGGATTACAAGTCCAGCGTTGGTCAGAGGACTTGATTCAGTGTCTGGCTGCTGACGGTAGCCTCACCAGAGTGACCTTTGGCCTCTCGAGCCTCTTCTAACAGATCTATACTGTTTGTTGTGTCAGTAACAGAAGGCTGGCACATTGGAGAGAGGTGAGGCTTCTTAATGTGGTGCTGTAGGCTTAGTCTCACTGACCCGTCCAGTTCCAACTGTGATACTGCGGCGGCTAAAGGGGAATTCCAGTGACCTCTCAGAAATTCAGAACATTTCAGCGGATGAGTCACAGAAAGATGAATAATGTGAAATGGCTGAGAGCAGAGAAACATACTGAACTCTGACTGATTTACTGTGGTGGCGATGGCTGCCAAGTAAAGCACTGTATTTGTGCTTGAATTGAGCACAAAAGATAAAAATTAAAATACTATGTTCCAGTTTATAAGTTAAAGCAATTCCAATGGTTCATTTACAAAATCTATGCATTTGTCTTTGACAGTGATGCTCTGACACTCTCTGGCCTCATTATTAATTGGATTAATTGGAGGTGGAAGTATGATAACGTACTGTAATGTGTTTTAAAAAATACAGTACATACAATATGCTCTGATTGGCTGATTACACATGAACACTGAATACCAGTAAAAATGTTTCCAAGTGGGTGTTGTCTCATATTTACAAATCTGCTGAGCTCCACATTCCCCAGATCTCAATCCGATGGAGCAAGTCTGATCCACAGAGGCCACACCTCAAAACGTACAGGACCTGAAGGATGTGTCGCTAACGTCTTGGTGCCCGAGGACATGGGACATCTCCAGAGATCTCGTGGAGTCAAAACGTGTTCCGGTGGCAGAGGTAGACCCTATATTATGCAGGTGGTTGTAATGTTAATCCTCACATGTAGTTCTAATCATTTAAGCCAAAATCAAAATCATGTTATAAATGTCCTTGTCGCTATGGAAACCTGTTCCGTTAAAATACACAGCCTTTTAGTTAAGTCTCAATAACGAGAACGTGCTGGTGGCTGTAAACAGATGTTTTTTTTGGACAAAGCCAGGAGGGACTTCAGTGGGACGGCCTCGGGACAATTCCTGGATTAAAGGACAAAGTCACATGACCTGGGACTAAAGAGAATGTAACAGAGGTCATGACCCGCAGAGAGGAAAAACAAGTCTGAGCGCCGGCAACAAGGACCAGCATTGAAACCTCAGTCCTGGCAGTGGTGAGACAGTCATGGGAGGGGGCTAAGCTACTCTGTCCCTCAGAAAGGCTTCAGTAGCTGAAACAGGACCATCCCTTTGTCCCTCTATTGTGCAACCCTTAACCTTTGACCTGTCTTGTTAAATTCCAAAGGCTAAAGCGAGACACTGCGGGTTTCTCAACCGGGCGGCAACAGAGCTGCAGAAAACTCAATCATTTAAAGCTCCATCCAATTATTAACTATGAGTGTCTGGATTGTGTCACGGACAGGAAAATGACACACAAAGAGCCAAAGAATCATTACAAATGCAAAAAAAATATATTAATCAAGTCATTAGTCTTCTCATATTTTTAGACCAATCAGATCTCTGACATTGTTTGGACAGTTATCAGTATGTGCTCATGTCTCTCATAATTATGACTTATTTAGGGCCCTGTGAAATCTGTTTCTTTTTTCTGTTTTCATTTTTATACAGTTTTTCTTCAGATTTTTACCTTTTTATGTTTTTTTTTTAAAGAAAACTAATGGAACTAAAAATCAAAAGCAAATGACAACTATTTAAACTGAAACTGCTGCAGTTACATTTAGAGAACAAAGAATTCTGGGACATATTTTTTAACTATATAATTATAACTTGAAGAGGCGAGGTGTGTTTGGGGCGTGAGGTGATCTCTGCGGGTATCTGTTCGTGTCCAGTTTATTGGACGCTGACAAACTTCCAGAAAAGCTGTTGGCCGGATTCATAAAAGTCATTGGGTCACTGCTGGGCCCTGAATTTTGCTGGGTTTTTTAGTTTTTTAAGCTTTTCCATACTCCAAACTAGTGCTAGTGCCACATCAGCTAGCCAGCTATAGGCATGCACACCACGATGCACGATGCATGTACGTGCACAAAAACAGGAGCATTTCATGATTTGTAGTGAGTACAGATACTAAAAGGACACATTTAAATTCTGCGTATTCCGTGTGTATTCCATGTTTATATCTGAATTCCACTTTTATTCCTCAATTCCATGATTCCGTCTGATTTCTTTGCACCGCGTAAATCACAGGGCTCGACTTATTATGACTCAAAATATGATTTATAATCTGTTCTAAATGAACTGGTACATCATAATGATGGGTAACTCACTTTATTTAAACAGAATGTACATTAGTCACATGACAAAACCAGTCACTCCTGACGTCTAAGGGTTAATCTGAGACTAATGAGTACAGAGGTGAAACTTTTGGCACCCAGCTGCAGAGTTCAGCTCGTGTACACTGGACATTGCCCTAAGTTTAGGTTGGACAGGATCATGTGCTGACCCTAAGTGACCGTCGCACACTGTTACGCTGGCTGTTCTGAATCAGAACTGCAACAGAGCGAGTGTCTCTCACTTTAGACTCTGGACCTGGTTTCACCTGAACTGCAGGGTCACAGCTCTCGGTCATCTGAGGCCACAGCCCCCCAACCACTGCAGTGCTCCTACCTCAAACAACCAGCTGGAATATCATCTCACCCTAAATGCCCTTAGTCTCAGTCTCTCTCTCTCTCTCTCTCTCTCTCTCTCTACACCACTTATGAATTATTAATGTGCAAGGATATGCTTGTATAAGTGCATACACCAATCAGCCATAACATTATGAACACTTCTTGTTTCTCCACTCACTGCCCATTCTCTCAGCTCCACTGTCCACACACGAGCACTTTGTAGTTCCACAGTTACAGACTGTAGTCTATCTGTTGCTCTGCATACTTTATTTGATGTGGTGGTGGATCATTCTCAGCGCTGCAGTGACACTGACGTGGTGGTGGTGTGTTAGTGTGTGTTGTGCTGGTGTAGAGTGGATCAGACACAGCAGTGCTGCTGGAGTTTTTAAACCCCTCAGTGTCTGGACCGAGAACAGTCCACCGACCAAAAACATCCAGCCGACAGCGTCCTGTGTCACTGATGAAGGACTAGAGGACGAGCGACACACACTGTGCAGCGACAGATGAGCTACTGTCTTTGACTCTACATCTACAAGGTGGACCAACGAGGGAGGAGTGTCTCACAGAGTGGACAGAGAGTGGACACAGGGTTTAAAAAGGTTTCTGTTCGACACAGGGTTTTACACTGACCGAAGCTAAATAAGGCGTCCTGTGCAAGCACAAGTACATAGAGTTTCTGAAGAATTGCAGTTGTGCCGATGTAAATTATGTACAGTATATAAACACAGTACAGGGGAAGAATCTTAACATTTCTGAGCAGCAGGGAAGTCATTTCTCATGCAGCTGGAAATGGAGCTTTAATGAGAAGTGGACGTGAACAGACACCGAGGCTACAGCAGGCCTGTGGCAGAGAGACGGTCCTCCACCATACCTTATTAATTCTCCTCCTCTTATCTCCTACAGCTGGCTATCACTGAACTCCTATATATAGAGGCTCCGAGGGGCTGGTGGGAGACACACACATACATACACACACACATTCAGACAGACGGCTGTGGGCTCTTCTCTGCTCGCTCGAAAGAACAGACAGAAAATATATACTTTTCCTCTGAGTGCTCTGTATCTTTACTCTAGATTTCAGCAAACTTCTCTCTAAACAACATCTGGTACGAGTCCCTCACCCCATAACTTTTTACCAAGGTCAGTTCCACACTCTATAACCCTTCAAATATATACAAAGCCAGCCATCTTTAACTGCTGCTAATGCAATAACAACAGTTCAGCTCAACACACTTGGAACAGTCTGGTCTCGGTGTGACATTGTACATAATTTACTGAGGATCCACACCCTACAAAACACAACTGACATTTTTAAATGTGTGGGCTAAGTATGTTTGTGAATGTTCATGTGGATTTCTGGCAACACAACACTGACATTATTTACTTAACCATAAACCCCAACTGTGAACATTCACCTTAAACATAAACGTATTATTCAAAAGGTAAGAAAAAGAGAGCTTTGTGCATTTTTAATTCTATTGTTAAAATCTAACTCTGAACTTAATTCTACACCTGACAGATCTACCTCTGAGGTTTAACAGTAGACCTGAACATAGTCTACACAAATCATTTTGGTTTTATACAGTAAAGTCTGGAATAAGATCGCTTACGTCTAGTGCACATTTTAAAAGAGTGTAATAAAATAGCTGATGGAAAGTTATACCTGTAAACTTTGACTTTAAACACACACTGTGAGTTTGTTTGAAATGTAAGCTCTGTTTTTTGCTGGGGTCGGATGTTGTGTTTGTTGTAACTGTGTTTAGTGTTTGTTGTTTTCGAGCATCACAACAGGAACCTGCTGTAAACCAGTTGTTTTTAACGGAGGCCAGTTTAAATGTGGCATATTTTGATATTGCTTTAAACTTTCCTGTATAAAATAAAGAATCTCTGATTGTTGAAAAACAGTACCACGTTAAACACCATCAATAACAACTCACATTAAACCTAACCCTAAACTATACTCTAGACCTAAAATTATCTGAAATTTAGTTGTGTCTCTGTCACAGCTCCAGGGTCCTGGAGGTTTTGGGTTCGAGTCCCGCTCCGGGTGACTGTCTGTGAGGAGTGTGGTGTGTTCTCCCTGTGTCTGCGTGGGTTTCCTCCGGGTGACTGTCTGTGAGGAGTGTGGTGTGTTCTCCCTGTGTCTGCGTGGGTTTCCTCCGGGTGACTGTCTGTGAGGGGTGTGGTGTGTTCTCCCTGTGTCTGCATGGGTTTCCTCCGGGTGATTGTCTGTGAGGAGTGTGGTGTGTTCTCCCTGTGTATGCGTGGGTTTCCTCCGGGTGGCTGTCTGTGAGGAGTGTGGTGTGTTCTCCCTGTGTCTGCATGGGTTTCCTCCAGGTGACTGTCTGTGAGGAGAGTGGTGTGTTCTCCCTGTGTCTGCGTGGGTTTCCTCCAGGGTGACTGTCTGTGAGGAGAGTGGTGTGTTCTCCCTGTGTCTGCGTGGGTTTCCTCCAGGGTGACTGTCTGTGAGGGGTGTGGTGCGTTCTCCCTGTGTCTGCGTGGGTTTCCTCCGGGTGACTGTCTGTGAGGAGTGTGGTGTGTTCTCCCTGTGTCTGCGTGGGTTTCCTCCAGGTGACTGTCTGTGAGGAGTGTGGTGTGTTCTCCCTGTGTCTACGTGGGTTTCCTCCGGCTGACTGTCTGTGAGGAGTGTGGTGTGTTCTCCCTGTGTCTGTGTGGGTTTCCTCCGGGTGACTGTCTGTGAGGAGTGTGGTGTGTTCTCCCTGTGTCTGTGTGGGTTTCCTCCGGCTGACTGTCTGTGAGGAGTGCGGTGTGTTCTCCCTGTGTCTGCGTGGGTTTCCTCCGGGTGACTGTCTGTGAGGAGTGTGGTGTGTTCTCTCTGTGTCTGCATGGGTTTCCTCCGGGTGACGGTCTGTGAGTAGGTGGATTAGAGACTCAAATGTGTCTGTAGGTGTGAGTGTGTGAGTGAATGTGTGAGTGTGTGTCGCACTGTGAAGGACTGGCGCCCCCTCCAGGGTGTGTTCCAGCCTTGCGGCCAATGATTCCGGGTAGGCTCCGGACCCACCGCCGCCCTGAACTGGATAAGGGTTACAGACAATGAATGAAGGAATGAATGAATGATTGCTAACAGAAAAACAACACTGTGTCTGTAGTTTTTCTTCAGGTACATAACATAATGTATTAGTGAAAGAGTGCCACCAGTGGACAGGATCTCACTTTGTGTATTTAAATATCTATGTATTATGAATATATAACTAGTTTCTGGCTCTTTTTAGTGAAATAAATACTCATTTTTGAGGAGCTTGTTGGGAGAAGATGCTTAGTGATGTTTGACAGCTAAAATGCATCCTGAGCGATGAGGGGAGGGCACCACGAGCAGCAGGGGGTCTGTCTATGTGCATCATTAAGACGTGACAAAACATCAGTGAGCAATTCAACTCAAAGAAGGACCCAAATTCCCACTCAGTATCAGAATAAAGCACCGTTACTCTAAATTAACAGTGTCTAAGACAATACGAGAGCTGGAATATCATGCTTCAAACTCTGTACAGGAGGATACTCCATAATTTAAGAAGAGTCCATGAGATTGTTGATGAAAAAAATACCCAAATATGTCTCATATAAAGACATCCCTATTCAACTCAATACTTAGACGTCATCAAAGGTTTATTGTTTTATAAATTGTTTTATTGTTTTATTCGACTGTTTTTAAGACGAATCCTGTTCATCCTGAAGTTTCTCACCTTCAGTTTGACCAAAGCACCTAATCATTCTCTGAAAACAGCATCTGGAGGATTCTCAAACTCAACCTGGATTCCTGACAGCTTTGTAAATGTCAGCAAAATGACTCCAAGGCCCTGTGTTTTTTCCGTTGTTCTCATTTTGATGAAAGACCCCATGAATATCAAACAGCCCACTTTGCTTTCTGGCCTAAATGAATGGAGCGCTGACGGAGATCTTGAAGAGCTTTGGCGAATGCTAACTCCCACTGAGTTTCCTAATGAACAATCACCAGGGACTCCCTGATGGGTATTGTGTGTGTGTGTGTGTGTGTGTGTGTGTGTGTGTGTGTGTGTGTGTGTGTGAGGGGTGGGATCCTGACAGTCATGTGAATGAAGGTTTTTCGGGGGTTCTTTGTGCGAATGCTCAGCGGGAGTCTTAACCCTCCATTAGGTTTTTATATATTTACTAATCATACAGCAGCCTCTCTCAGCCCCGCTGTTTTATCACGCTTTCCTCCACGTAAACACAGGACCACACTCTTCTGTGTGCAGGATTTCTTAAGGCTTAAGCTCTGACCCAATCACACCTCAGGGATCAGGGCTTTGAACCAGTTCTTTTCACCTTCATTTGGACTCTGAACTGGACCCAGTCTTCATTCTGTCTCAAGTGGCATTCAGTCTGGATTTTGACCAGATCTTGTTTGGCATCAGGACTTGAGGTTCGTTTCTGTACCAAAGAATCACCAGGAATCGCCACTAGTCGTGAAATGTAAACTAATAGATTAAATGTTCTTATTTAAATATGGACTATCTGCAAATATCTGTCTCCACATCACCTCTCTGCCCTGGACGTGTTTCCACATGCAGAAAACAAAGACAGGGCTGAGAGCGTCCACCCCCATGTTTCACAGACCACTGGAGAGCCACTGATCGCATGCAATGTAGGGCTCTGTGGCTTCTCTGTGGGTTTTCTATGGTTCTGATCAATACAGTGAGCACAGAAGCACTTTCCGTCGCTACATCAATTAACAGAGGGAATGTGGGTCAGAAGGGTACGACCCAAACGGTCAGAACTTCAAACACACTGGACATTTCCTCATTTCTGCACATTTTCCACACCAATGATTTCCAGCTGATGTTCCACATTAAATTTTCCATGACAACAGTCAACTTCAAGCCTCAACTAAAAAGTCAAATGTGAAATTAAAGCACAGATCGTTACGGGACAGCAGCGAAATCCGAGTCATGTCTTTTCTTCAACACTTTAAAAGAGACAGGAGCTGATTTAACATCACTGGTTCAGCATGTGTGTACATTAATTAGGGCTTCAGGAGCCCCCCAACTCACACTGTGAATCAAGACCACCCAGTCAGTTTTTAAACACCCTCTAAATCAGAAAACAGGAGGTTAAACAAGCTGTCCGATTCTGCGCTGCTTATTAGAGACTTGAGAATTGCCCCGCCCTCTTGTCTGATTCTGTCCAATCACAGTGTTAGACTCACATTTGTGTAAAAGTGCAAAGACAAGGTTAGATGGAGTAAAAGAGACAGAACAGTTGGAGAAATGGAGGACTGGAGGAATTAGAGTACTGAGTAAAAACAGAGAAAACAAGAACGGAGAAGAAAGAGAACAGAGCAAAAATGATTAAAAAATGGTAAGAATGAACAGCATATGGACCAAAGCAGGTCACAGATATTACATTAGGACCCAGAACTGTGTTCACACACGATAAAGGGGTGTGTTTCTGAGATTACGAGCTGATACGTGTAGCTAAGGCTGCATCACACATCCTCAGGAATTCAATTCTCGGGTCGAGTGCTCGGCCTTGTCTCAAAAAGAGGGTCAACGAAGAATCAGAGCAAATCAATTAATGTCCTAATTGTACAGATTCCAAATTACAGCCTATTTAACCCTTAAATTACAGTAATTCTCCTGCATCAGAAAATGTAGAAAATGTAAATGATCCAAAGTCTGTTTGCACCAAATGAATCCTGAGGTTACTGAGAAACAGTCATTAATTTCAAAACGCCCTCTTTACAGCAATTAATGATGCTCTAATCTCAGAGGAGCCCAGGCTTATTAGCATGGCGACAAACACGACCATTTGGGGTTTATTTCTATTAAAGGATGATTAATAAATATGTACTGATTAGCATATGCAATCAGGGCTGATGTGGGGAACCAGAGCAAAGCAGTTAATGGGTTAAAACTCATTAAGTGACAGCAATGATGGACGCCGGACCAATTTATGAATGTACTCTAGATGTCCACAACTTTGTAGCCAACACTCGAAATCAGCTACTTTAAGGTGGACTCATTCCAGATTGATGTTCAATTACACACACCTCTGGAGGGTGGAACAGCTGCACATGAGCTTCAGCTCGCCATGTCCGATGCCAGGTTATGAAGCGTCTCAAATGTCGGAACTACTCATTTTTGTACTATCTGTAAGGTGTTGGACTTTCAGTCAAGCCCCTGAAGGCGTGACCATGGGAGATGCTGATTGGACAGTGTAGCTTTAAGCACTTAATTCTTTTGTTCCCACCCACAAAGATCTATCTAGTGCAAGTTTACAGACCTGTGGGTTTCAGTTCCAAGAACATCATTAAGCCTGTAAAGGTCTAGAAAGGCCCGAATGTTCCCCACTGTCTCACACAGGTCACATTCCTTGCACACTACTTCCACCACAGGGGAACCCTCTGGGCCATGAAAGAACACCTGTCTGTAATTCTCACTGCATTAATATTTAAAATAATCTATGATTCTGCATTTAAAGTCTAACCTATAACTTGAATTCTGGGTGAAAACAAAAGAGTTGGGCTCTTGAAACACCCAAAGCTGTTCTGTTTAATATGGATATGAACTCTGTGCTTGGCAAGGCCCTCAGGAGCAGCACTGAAGGCCTCCTGCACTGGATTAACCAATAAGATAATTAAGAAGGGACCAATGGGACCACAGTCTGGGGGACTTCTTTCTGGAAGTTCTCGAGTCATCCATTTGGAACAGGTCTTACCTCTCTCTCCACTGGACAGGCCTGGGTTTAAGTATCTGGTTAATGGAGAGATCAGCTCTATTGAATATATCTCTTGTTTTGAAGCTGTAATAGTCATGGTTCACCATCTCACGCTCAAACACTCCTTTCCCAGAGGTTTGGGGAGCGTGGATTGTGTGTTGGAAGTGTGTGAGTGTGTGTGAGTGTATGCTGGACTGAGCACAATAGGCTGGCCTTGTTTCCTGCGGGTGTGCGGCACGCTCCAGCGTCAGATGCGCTCAATGCCAGCGATGACCAAATACAGAATGACAAGTGGGCAACAAAGAGCAACACGAAGAGAGGCATTATCTCTCCCAGAACACGGCCGTATCTTTCTGCACGCTCCACATTACCGGCCTAATGTCTTTATGCACGGTGCCACTTTATATCCGACTCGACACGGAAAAATATCTCTTCAGCACGGAATAAAGCGTCCGTCTGATGGGCTACAGTCTGCTTTTCCGTCACAATTTAGCCGTAAAACGGAAAATGAAATACGCGTTTGGAAATTGGGAAATTGGAAGTCCAGTGATCAGTGGCTGGGTTTCCAGGCAATTCTCTAAATGAGCCGGAGATTACAGGCCGCATGGTGATTAAGCTCTTCCTGAAGTATAGAAGAAACCGTCTGGGCATTTTTTTTTTTTTGCAGGGCCCCCTCCTTTAATTAATCCCATAATGCTACGGGGAGGGAGGAATAAGCGCTCTTACACATATCAGCGTTTTAGCCAGGGAACAAAACAAAAAAAAAGAAAAAGAAAAAAGGCAGAGAGTAAAGGGAGGGGATGGAAAAAAAAGAGAAAACAGCAGTGGCTCTTTTATAAGGCGAGGGTGAAACGGAGCACGTTGCCTACAGGGAAATTAGCAGCGAGTGCATGCCACTGAACACACCATTGTGTCTTTAGATAGGGAGAGAGAGAGAGAGAGAGAGAGAGAGAGAGATGAAATTATGAAGTGTTCCCCTTTTTATCCTCCACTCTTGCCCTTGTCAGGGAGTTTTCCCTGGAAACAGAGCACACCCAAAGTGTTTGTAATAAAATTGGGGAAAGCTTTTGAAGTACAGAGGCATATGCTTGTATATGGGTACATTTGTGTGTGTGTGTGTGTGTGTGTTTCAGTTCATGTGCATACATTTTTACACACCAAAGAGCCACAAGATTAAAACCACTAAGAGGTGAAGGGGTAACACTGATGATTTCGTGGCCCCTGTTGAGGGGAGGGGGTGGGGGGTAGTGCCTGTTCAAAGTGGTCCAAGGAAGGACCTGGCGAGAGGGTATGTTTGTGTGTGTGTGTGTGTGTGGAGCCACAAGGTACCGCATTTGTAGCTGTTCATTTTATACTGAAGTGTGTGTTTGTGTGGGTGAGAGCCCAACTGTCCTCTGCACACACACAAACACTCTCTCTCTCTCTCTCTCTCTCTCTCTCTCTCTCTCATGTCTTCACTGGTGTGTCATGTGTCACGTGACAGGAGAGTCACACAGCAAATCTCAACACCTTCATCTGGGACATAACACATGTGATCCGTGTCTGACACACAACAAATCATGCCTGGTGTGTGTGTGTGTGTGTGTGAGAAAGAGAGAGAGAGAGAGAGAGAGAGAGAGAGAGAGAGATTGTTATAAAATGATTCCTTTGATTCAATAATAACTTTATCAGTTTGGTGTGAAATGCTATCAGAAAGTAGTCCCTCACTGAATGAATACTTCTACACACTTGGAGGACAGTCTGAAACACCAATCCTGTTAGATGACAAAACACACACCCACACTGACTAACCTTCACCCACTCAGAGAGAATGCAGTCGCGCTCTTATATCAGGATCGATCATATGATTGATTAGTAACGCCTATCAGTCCATACTTTCTCAGGCTTGTGGAAAGTTAATTTACATTTGTGTACGTGTGTGTAACCTATGTATTTACATTTAAACGTAAGAACGGGTTAAGGTTAGAGTTACGGTAGCTGGTAGTAGTTTAGATTAAGGTTAGCATTACGTTTAGAAAAAGAGATAAGATCAGGGTTAGTGTTAGGGTTAGATTAGCTGTACTTATGGTTACGGGGCAAGTTTAGGGCTAAGGCTGGGATTACGGTAAAATTAGGCTTAGCGTTAGTAGTAGTTCTGGTTAAGGCTGGGATAAGAATATAAGTCTATGAAATACTCCCTGAAACCATGGAGACAAGACTGTGTGTGTGTGTGTGTGTGTGTGTGTGTGTGTGTGTGTGTGTGTGTATGTGTGTGTGTGTGTGTGCGCATGTGTATGTTATTCCAGCCCCTTGCGGAATGAGTGCAAGTTCATTCCCGCTGTGCTTCCTAAAGCAAGCCGGGGCCTGTTCAATTATTTAACTGTGGGAGTTTAGCACTGGAGCAGCTTGAGTGGGTTTTGGGGGGTGGGTGGGGGATGGTGGTGGGGGGGACTGGAAGCCTGGTGGTCCATCTGGGGCCACACACGGTCCTGAGACAACCTTTCACCCAAAACACTACCACAACAGACCCTCCTCAGATAATTAGGCTTATGCTCCTTAAACATTTAATTATAGCCGCTAGGACGCTTAGCATATTTAATGCAAGACAATAGAGTAGGATTTGGTGAAGATTAGAGAGATTACACTCTAAAACACTGCAGACTGTCCACTTTCTGTGCACTGTAGTTTATATCTGAGGATCTAAGTAGATGTTAAAGCCATATATTTTGGCTTTTAATAAACGAGCACCAGGCTGAAGAGAATTGGAGCTAAAAAGAGTCACGGAGCTCCATTCAACTTATTGGAGATGAGTTGTAGTGGTTATGATACAGAACTAATCATCCACCATCAGGACATCAGGCTGGAAGCAATCAAATCCTCACAGCAATGTTCCAACAGCAAGAAGATTACGCATTGTTACTACAGCA
>NW_027101254.1:32500-55000 GCF_029633855.1 Hoplias malabaricus
ACTCCATTCAGAAACACTGGGACTAGACTTAATCCTGTCTGGAAACTGACCCAAGATCTTTAACACAAATGGTCAAAAGACCATAGATTATACACTGGCCTGTCACAGTAAGTACAGTATTGATTAATTGTGCAATATATGGACATCCTTTCTCAATCATTTTTGCTGACCTCAGTGTTGCCCATTGTTTTTTCACTGCTGTGTTTGTTTACATATGTGTTTTAGCCGCTGGCTCTGTTTCGTTGCCTGATTTTCTGTGGTGTATCTGTTCTGAAGCTGTTAGTGTGCTTTTATTTTATTTATGTTTTATGCATTTTGTACCTTTAAAAAAATGTCTGTATTCCAATTCCAATGTCAGAATATTCTAAATAATTAATACGTTTCTGCAAAAAGTTCAGTTGTAAATGCTAATTACTATGGTCTACGGGACAGTCACCCGGAGGAAACCCACGCAGACACAGAGAGAACACACCACACTCCTCACAGACAGTCACCCGGAGGAAACCCACACAGACACAGAGAGAACACACCAACTCCTCACAGACAGTCACCCGGAGGAAACCCACGCAGACACAGGGAGAACACACCACACTCCTCACAGACAGTCACCCGGAGGAAACCCACGCAGACACAGAGAGAACACACCACACTCCTCACAGACAGTCACCCGTAGGAAACCCACACAGACACAGAGAGAACACACCAACTCCTCACAGACAGTCACCCGGAGGAAACCCACGCAGACACAGAGAGAACACACCACACTCCTCACAGACAGTCACCCGGAGGAAACCCACGCAGACACAGAGAGAACACACCACACTCCTCACAGACAGTCACCCGGAGGAAACCCACACAGACACAGAGAGAACACACCAACTCCTCACAGACAGTCACCCGGAGGAAACCCACGCAGACACAGAGAGAACACACCACACTCCTCACAGACAGTCACCCGGAGGAAACCCACACAGACACAGAGAGAACACACCAACTCCTCACAGACAGTCACCCGGAGGAAACCCACACAGACACAGAGAGAACACACCCAACTCCTCACAGACAGTCACCCAGAGCGGGAATCGAACCCACAACCTCCAGGCCCCTGGAGCTGTGTGAATGCGACACCTACCTGCTGCACCACCGTGCCGCCCTATCTTTATATCAGTAGCATATAATAAAGATTCTAAAATGATAATATTATGGTTTATTGCAATTATGTCTGGGAAAATATCGATCACAGGCGGCAGGTGACAGGCATCAATGTCCTCACTATACGTCCACACTTACATTCACTGGATCCAGCTACTTTAATATGCACCCACAGCTGACACAGATGTTCAGTTGTATACACACAGCTACTATAATCTCCATAGCAGCTACACATGTACTTAAGGTCACCATATTAAATGCCAAGTGACAGCTAGAGGCGTGTAAAGCCCCAAAGCACTGGACTGGGAAACAGTCCAAAAGAAGGGGGTTTCAATAAATGAAACTAAATAAAAGACATCCATCTCCCAGTAGGTTTTACACAGTGTACTTGGAGTTAAGGCGTCTGCTGTCTGCTGATTTGGGTTTGTACTTGCTTACGCTTCAGAGAGAGGAATAAAGAGCTTGAGCTTTAACAAAGAAGCACACATACCTGTAAAACGCTCTCTCTCTCTCAAACTCAAACACACACACACACACTCCGAGGCACTGTACCTGCTCTTGATCGACGCTGCGAGGCAGCTCTGTGAAAGGCTGGGGTTATTTTTGACGTGGCGCTATTTTTAACTCGCAGTCTGCTCCTGTCCTGCTGTTCTTACAGTGCAGTGTGCTTTTGATACTCAATAATTCAGCAGCAGGAGCTGTGTGTGTGTGTGTGTGTGTGTGTGTGTAGATGTAGCCTCGTTAGAGAGCTGTATCACTGTAAACCTGTAACATCACACACTTGCTTTTCTGACCTCCACAGTGGCTTTTTAACGTGTGAAACAGAGATCACGAAAAAAGCTCCAAAATAAGCTTCTCACGGACGTCCGGCAGTGTTCTTCCTCCCACACACCCATCTGTAGTGGAGGTGATTCACACACACACACACACACCCATACACACACACACACACACACACACACATACATACACACACACACACACACACACACACACGAAGATCGAGGCAGCATTTACTAAGCTTTACTAAGTCACCACACACACATGATCAAATACATATCTCAAAATGCATGCAAAACACATGCAAACCTCACACACTCCACTTACACACACACACATGGTTGGTCACATTACCCACACACACACACACACACACAAAGCCAACAAGCCTCAGGAATGTGACCCTGACATGGAAAGGAATAAATATCTTCTGTTGTGTAAGAGAAATATGAGCAATACACACAGAAGTAGCTGAGTTTCTACTGATCTACTAAGCTGCTGATCTGTCTTTATCGGGCACCTCAACACGCTCGGAGGAGAACACAAACCGTCTGATTCTGTTTCGTCAGCTAACAGAGGCCCGTCCACTGCCCTGATGGACTCCCACTGATTAAACCCCTAAAAAAACAAACTTGGAACTCTACCGCACTGCCTTCATACAACACACGCAGATCTATGAATATACAACTAGACCCCGCCTCTGTCTCCACCCACCCTTGTCCTGCCCTGTAATTTTGATGGGATTGGTTCCTCAGGGTTATGATGTAAGAAACCTTGGCTGTTCATAAGTCGTCTAGTGTATGAACAACATTAATCACTTGATTTTACTGGAAGGGCTTGTTAAATTTTAGTCTCACTGTCTAGCTCTCTCTCTCTCTGTCCCTCTCTCTCTCTCTCACACACACACACACACACACACACACTCTAGAACAAGGGGAGCCTACTTCCTCTTAGTTTTTCCTCCCTAAACACCGTGATAAAAGCTATTCCCTTTGAGGGACATAAAAAAGCTGCCAGCTCTGAATCAGACAGAAGGCCCCACTTGTCTAAACCACTTTATATTTTTGCCGCTGTTTGCTTTCCCACCTTTTCTCAACGCCAAAAAAAGAAAAGGATATAAGCAGTGTATTAGGATCACAGTCCCCAAAAACATTATACAGTACACTGGTGTAACGAGACTTAAGTCCACATACATTTGGACTGTTTCCATTGGTCCATTTTCAAATGGTGCCCACTTTCAAATACTTTAAAAGACTTTGACAAGGCTGTACACTCCAAATGCACATGTATGAGTGTGAGGTGTTTCTGTCCTGGCACTGACCACAGTTCCAGCACTGTGCAGCTATCTGACCTTTCTCCTCCGAACTGATCTCTGACCTGACCTCAGTCTGAGAGAGAGAGAGAGAGAGACAGAGAGCAAGAGAGAGAGAGAGTGAAAGAGAGAGAGAGAGAGAGAGAGAGAGAGAGAGAGAGAGAGAGAGAGAGAGAGAGCAAGAGAGCGACAGGGGGCTACAGGGGCGACAGGGGGCTACTGTGAAGAGTCTAAAGTATAAAACATAGTCTGCTTTCTTTAACACTTCTCTGTTTACTACATCACTCCATATGTGTTCCTTCATAGTTTTAATGTCCTCCACATTCATTTACAACGGAGAAAACAATAAGAAATAAACATTGAATGAGATGTGTCCAAACTTTTGACTGGTGCTGTACATTCACAACATGTGGAAAAAAACAAAGGAACCCCTCCCTGAGTGGGCGTGTCCAAACTTTTGACTGGTACTGTGTATATACATATATTACACATGATACAGTAGCGTCTATAAATGATTCAGTAATTATTAGTTTATATATGATTCAGTATCTATAAAGGATTTAATAACTTCCAGAAATGATTCAGTAACTGATTTAAATATGATTAAAAAATAATCTGCATACAGTAATTTCAATAAATGAATCCAGTAGCTGCTATGAATATTCAGAAACTATTGTATAATACAGTAACTCTGTAAATGGTGGTGTAACCTCTATAAATGATTCAGTGAGTGTATTAATGAATCAGAAAAGTCTACAACCTGAGTGAAAATGTCACTAAACATTAGAAAACACTTCAGAAACTAGTAAATGATTAGATGATTATTAATAGTCTTTCAACAGTTCTATTTCTACATAAATATAATAACTAACTTCTTTAAGTCTTTGTGTGTGTGTTTATTTTATTTTAATGTGAACAGTGACAACAAAAATCTCTCTCTCTCTCTCTCACTCACTCACACACACACACACACACACACACACACACCTTGTACATTTACACCAGGGAGTTTATTGTTCATACAACACCTGTTCAGCTCATATATCCAAACCAGGACATACCCAGGTGGCTACACACACACACACACACACACACACACCCCTGAGTGGGGTGTCATCCTAATGCTACACTTAAGCAGGTGCTATTTGAGGGATATACTTTTACTGTTGAGAAAATTATGTCTTAAGAATTTAAGCTCTGTGTGTGTGTGTGTGTGTGTGTGTGTGTGTGTGTGTGTGTGTCTTTTACCTCACACACATGCAGAAGTGTGCTGTGAGTTAAAGCTCAGTGTTGTGCTGGCATCAGCAAACCTCTGACAAGGACACCAATATCAGCCACACTGAGCATATGCACACTCACACACACTCACACACACACACTTATCTTTTAGCTGAGCAAGAAGCTCTCTAACCTTTCACACTCTCTCTCTCCCTCTCTCCGTGCACGTTGTGCTTGCTGGTGAAACACTTGTTAAATGTTAGCTGACTCTTGCTCCTGCGTGATCAGTGTGTGTTGCTCTGATCTCGGGTCTCACTCACTGACTCTCTTACACACACACACACACACACACACACTTATAGCACCTAATCCCCTCTCACTGAACACACACTGCCCTACTGACCCCTCACACTCATTACACAACAACTACTCAACTGCACACACACACACACACAGGGGCGCACACACATTACACAATATTGTCTACTACACTCAATTCTTCAGAGATAATTCCCTTCCACTCTGTACAAATATCCCACTGAAGCAGTAAATGGTGCAGTTACATTCTGAGTTTTACTAGAACCTTTAAGGTGGACCAGAGGCACCAGATCGTACATGCAACATCATTTAAGGTGGACTAAAGACATCAGAAAGTAATTGTATCAGTTAAGATGAATGAGAAGCACTAGGAAATATTTGCAGCATCACTTAAGGTGGACCCTTTAAGGTGGACCTAAGGCACAGAGAAGTAGTTTCAGTGGTGGACGCACTCCCACATAATTTAAGGTGAAACAGAGGCAGCAGTCTGTAAATGATGCATGATTTAAGGTGGACCAGAAGCACCAGTATGTAATGGATGTAACATTTAATGTGGAATGAACATTTGAATAAGAAGTGCATGATATGAATGATGGTTCCTGTGAAAACAGCATGCGGTTATCACACAATAACACCCTCAGAGCCTCCAGAGCCAGATCTACAGTCAGATCTGCAGTCGGAATGAGTGTTGTGGACGTTATACACCACACACTTCCGCAGGTTTGGTCTGTACTCATCTGTACTGTACAAACAAAGTCATTTTTCCTCCATGAGCCTCAGTTTGTTAAAATCCAGAAATCCAGCTTTGGCAGAAAGTAACCAGCACAAGCCTTCAACGAAACACCTCAGACCTCAGCCTGGTTCCCCAGCTGCCGTAAAGAAACAACACGTGTCATAACCAGAACCATAAAGGGGGAAGACGGAGAGCCAGGCTTTGGGGCATGTTGTGAGGGTTGCTAAGCCCTGGGCTCTAACAGGACGGCTGGAGCAGGATGACTCAGGGAGAGCGACGCCCACCGCAGCCCGAGTGAATTACAACTGGTTCCGCCCCCGTCCTGATGACATCAGCATGGGACCAGGCCCACTGGGTGATCATATAACAGCTGACTCACTCGGCCCTAAGCGAGCAGGACTCTACCCAGGCAGCAGTGACTCACTCAGAGTACAACTCCATTTACAGTAGAGGAAACCACACACACAAGCACTTATCAGAAACGAGTGGAGTGAGCCGCTTTCTGTAACTTTCACTTACACAAACCCACTTCCAAAATAGCTGGCACAGTTCTATTTTTAAGCTTTTCAACTTACATTGAGACTGTACACTCGCCCTGAACCCGATACACAATCGGAAAATGTGGCGGGAAATCATGCAAACGTTTAAAAGCAACAAGTGTTTGCATAGGTTTTGGATATTTCACCTTTGAGAGCACACACACTCATCAAATCAGAATCAGAAACCTGCAGAAAACCCTCTGGATAAAACTATTTCTACACGCCTGTAACACACACACACACACACACACACACACTTCTCAGCAGTGATGGCTACATTCTGTGATCTTCACCTACACAAGATACAGTGATAACCATTATACAATAGCACCAGTCCAGAATGGGGGTGGGGAATCAGACACAAGTAAACAGCTCTTTTTGGAAGCAGGAAAAATCATTTGTGATGGTCATCATGTTCTACCCATTATGCAGTGGTTAGCACCTACCAAAAGTGGTCCAAGAAAGTCAAGATGTGAACCGGCAACTGTCTGTTCTGATCCCACAGACGAGTTACTGTAGACACTGCTGAAAAAGTTAAAGCTGACTCTGATAGAAAGGGGTCAGAACATTACAGCTATATGTCCACAGGACTATAACCCGGCGGTGGTTTAAATCTTGTGGCTAGTTGACGGTAGCGCTAACACTGATTTTACAAAAGGGCTTGTAGATAAAGCACAGACACCAGTTTTGGAGGGAACTGTCCGATTGTGACAACAACAAGAACCACAGGGTTACAGTGGAGAAACATTCAGAACGGAGCAGTTCTGCTTTTTCTTTCTCTCGTTTTTTTTCTCTCTCTGATTTTTCTCGCTGGATGACTGGAAACAACTCAGCAGAGTCTAAACACACTGAGCCCCCAGCAACGCGAAAGTTCAGAACAAGATGAATCACAGCACAGAGCTTAGCCAAAAAAAAAGAAAAGAACTTTGTGCAATATGTGGAAAGTCAGCTGCCTCTGTTTGGACTCGCCGCTGGTGTCCAGCCCACAGCCAAAGCCTCGGAGACCAGTCGACTGTTACTACATTCAATAGTAATATACATCATGTCGGTGAAAATGTTATGAATTATACGCCTTCTGTGTTTGTAATATGTTCTAAAATATTTGAAGCTTTTTGTGAATATTGTTTAATGATAGGTATTTATCTGAAAGTGATTACGTATGAAGTAACATCCTTCTCAAATTATTCCCAAACAGCAATGTTTCCAAACAGCACTTTGTGCCTGTGACTATCAGGGTTCAACGTTGCACAACTCTGCCCCACAGAAGAGGAGGTGAAGGAGGGGCTTGTGAGGGACTGGGTTTGTGTTTGGGGCATGAAAAAGCCACAGTGATTGTTCTCATGCGCTCATGAGGTCCATTATGTGAAATAATAGGTTAATACCCCGTTACCTTATGCCCCACCTGGTGTTCTGTAAAGCCCCCATCAACTGCCCCATCAAATCACAGCCTAATCATGACAGGCCTGAAACCACAGGTCCTCTGGGGGGCTTTTCCTTTGTCCGAAAAGAGGCCCCTCCACACAGGGATTAGACTTTTCCCTTAGTGTGACTTAGTTCAGATCAAGCGCTAAGAGGAGCAGCCTCGTCCCAAACAGAGCTGATCGATAACTCTTCTCTCAGGCTTTTATCCGGGGGCAGAAATATACACAGCAGATTTAAGAGATTTATCAGGGGCACTTTATATTAGAGAATGCATTTAATATGTAAACATATAGTACGCATCATTCAGGTCCAATGAATTTCCAATAGATTTCATCGTATGAAAAACTCACCTGCATCTGGACCTTACCATCCCACAAACTGTGAAATTAGATGGACCTAATGTGGGCAGCCTAATTCAGAAAACATGGGATTTGACGAGCTGTTCAAACCGGGCTCCCCTTCTAATGTAATGAAGGGAATCATTAGAACAGTTTCGCCCCCTCATCTGAACGTCTCCAATTATAGCTCTCATTTGATGTGGGAGTACAAAGGTGGAGTGAAAATGCAACAAAAAATTTAAAACAGAAAGTGCAAAATGGCAAAAAATGAGAGCAGAGAAATACCACAACTGAGTAAAAACAGAACACGAGAAATAAGAGAAGTGATTGAAAACAAGCAAAAACGAGAGCAGAGAAAAAGAGAACTGAGCAAAAACAGCAAAAACGAGAGCAGAGAAATAAGAAAACAGTGAAAATGTCCAAAACAAGATCTTTAGAAATAAGAGAACCTCGCAAAAACACTGAAAACTGTGAGAGAAGCGGGCGAAATTAGTCAAAAAGAGAGCGGAAAAATCCCCAGAATCTCTGAACTGTGTTTCTGTGTGGAAGTGGGGTAAGTCATGTCTCTATTACACAGAAATAATGTTAAAACTACCAGGTGTTTACAGCGTATTCAACTCCTTAAAGGTGGGCTACTAATATGACCGGCAAGGACAGTAATCATTCCACTCTCGCTAAAAAATACTGTATTCATTCCTATTAAATACTGAAAAATACATCTGTACTTTGGAGTGATGCAACTCATTTCCCCTTAAACAATTCCATACAATGTACAATAAAATATATTTCAAATTAATAATGATATTTATATGATCATTTATACAGTAATGAACTTTAGAGAATAAGGTTTAGCCCAGAACTAAAGAAGGTAAACATTTAGGAATCATTTTAATGGACTTCATCCAATTAAATATTCGGTAATTCCCAGCATGCAAAGTAGCTTGTAGTTGTATATATTTCCCTTTTAATGCTGGACACTTACAGTAATGAAAATCAAGTGTTCCCTTCATAATCACAAAGAGTTAACAACTTTCAAACTTGATTTGGAGTTAGGAGTGGCCCCAAAAAGGGCAGTTTACTAACGGAAAGCATGATAATCACATACTCGCCGTCTCAGTGGGTGTAGCCTTATGCCATTGTTGTTGCCACATTAGAAAAAAATCCCTCGCTTTGCTGTGATTACAGATTGAGGCATTTCAGTGCACACTATGATTTCAGCACAAAAAAGTAACAACCCTCTGACCACAGCTGCTATAAAGCAAATGAAGGAGCTCCAGATAAAAAGGTTGCTGTTATGTTCTCAACACTGAAATCATACAAAGTTACCTGGCAGCGTGTCTGAGGAGGTAAATATTATGCTCCGTGATTGTAACAAATGGAATAAGAAAACCTCAGGAAGTGGAAAGATTTTCTCTGAACTCCTTTAGATTGTATACAGAATGCTATACAAATATTCTGGCTCTTATAATGATGAATCAAAAAGAAATCAGAGCTTTAAACAAGACCAAACGGTAAAAATGATCTTCGCTGAACACAACATCTGTTTAGATAATTCATTCATTCATTCATTCACTGTCTGTAACGCTCATCCAGTTCAGGGCAACGGTGGGTCCGGAGTCTACCCAGAATCACTGGCCACAAGGCCACTGGCCACACCCTGGAGGTGGCACCAGTCCTTCACAGGGCGACACACATTCACACATTCACTCATACACTCACACCTACGGACAATTTTGAGTCTCCACACTCCTCACAGACAATCACCTGGAGGAAACCCACGCAGACACAAGGCAAGGCAAGGCAAGGCAAGGCAAGGCAAGGCAAGGCAAGTTTATTTATAGAGCACCTTTCATACAGAAGCAATTCAAAGTGCTTTACAGAAAAAGAAATTACATTAACACAGGGAGAACACACTACACTCCTCACAGACAGTCACCCGGAGGAAACCCACACAGACACAGAGAGAACACACCACACTCCTCACAGACAGTCTCCCGGAGGAAACCCACGCAGACACAGGGAGAACACAACACACTCCTCACAGACAGTCTCCCGGAGGAAGCCCACGCAGACACAGGGAGAACACACCACACTCCTCACAGACAGTCACCTGGAGGAAACCCACGCAGACACAGGGAGAACACACCACACTCCTCACAGACAGTCTCCCGGAGGAAACCCACGCAGACACAGGGAGAACACACCACACTCCTCACAGACAGTCTCCCGGAGGAAACCCACGCAGACACAGGGAGAACACACCATACTCCTCACAGACAGTCACCAGAAGAAAACCCACGCAGACAAAGAGAGAACACACCACACTCCTCACAGACAGTCACCCGGAGGAAACCCATGCAGACACAGGGAGAACACACCACACTCCTCACAGACAGTCTCCCGGAGGAAACCCATGCAGACACAGGGAGAACACACCACACTCCTCACAGACAGTCACCAGGAGGAAACCCACGCAGACACAGAGAAAACACACCACACTCCTCACAGACAGTCACCAGGAGGAAACCCACGCAGACACAGAGAAAACGCACCACACTCCTCATAGACAGTCACCCGGAGCGGGACTCGAAACCCACAACCGCCAGGTCCCTGGAGCTGTGACAGAGACACCACCTGCCGCACTAGAAACATTTTATATGGGTAAAATATCAGGTATAAAGATTTTAAAATATATTTAATAGATATAAAAATATATAACTCACATAAATAGCATTATGTTAAATAACATTTGTGATAAAGCCATGTAGAGCTTGGTCAACCTAGCAACAGTTGCTAAGGCCATGGACAGGTCCATTGTAATTATCCATATTCAGTTCAGTCAAACACAGTGAGCAAAGGATTTATTTTTTAAAGAAACAGTTTGGTGATTAATCAAATGAACATTATTTTCCACAGCCCCTAGAAGCAGGTGATCAGCCAAAACCTGTTTGTTATCAGCAATGTTTTGCTTCTTCAATTTAGTGCTCGATCTGTGAGGCTCATGGTGTTCACCAACACAAAGTCATTAGTCACCCACATCACTTTTGTAGATAATAAGCCAAGAAATGTTGGCAGAAAAGTTGGGTTAGTGTGTTTAAGGACATGATGTGACTGAAATAAATAACCCACAACACTTTGCCCCACAGTTGATAAATGAGTGAACCAGAATCACTTTATCGTTAAAGAGATGCATCATCATTCCAGGCAAGATGCCCATTCACTTCAGCCTCGAATAGAAGGCAGAATAGTACCTGAAAACAAGAAGCTATGTGGATGATAATGTAGTTGCCGTTAGTGTCACTGCCACACAGGGGTTAGGGTGCCTGACTGCCTGTGAGGAGTGTTCTCCCTGTGTCTGTGTTGGTTTCCTCCAGGTGACTGTCTGTGAGGAGTGTGGTGTGTTCTCCCTGTGTCTGCGTGGGTTTCCTCCGGGTGACTGTCTGTGAGGAGTGTGGTGTGTTCTCCCTGTGTCAGTGTTGGTTTCCTCCAGGTGACTGTCTTTGAGGAGTGTGGTGTGTTCTCCCTGTGTCTGCGTGAGTTTCCTCCGGGTGACTGTCTGTGAGGAGTGTGGTGTGTTCTTCTTGTGTCTGTGTGTGTTTCCTCCGGGTGACTGTCTGTGAGGAGTGTGGTGTGTTCTCCCTGTGTCTGCGTGAGTTTCCTCCGGGTGACTGTCTGTGAGGAGTGTGGTGTGTTCTCCCTGTGTCAGTGTTGGTTTCCTCCAGGTGACTGTCTTTGAGGAGTGTGGTGTGTTCTCCCTGTGTCTGCGTGAGTTTCCTCCGGGTGACTGTCTGTGAGGAGTGTGGTGTGTTCTCTCTGTGTCTGCGTGGGTTTCCTCCGGGTGACTGTCTGTGAGGAGTGTGGTGTGTTCTCTCTGTGTCTGCGTTGGTTTCCTCCAGGTGACTGTCTGTGAGGAGTGTGGTGTGTTCTCTCTGTGTCTGCGTGGGTTTCCTCCAGGTGACTGTCTGTGAGGAGTGTGTTATGTTCTCTCTGTGTCTGCGTGGGTTTCCTCCGGGTGACTGTCTGTGAGGAGTGTGGTGTGTTCTCCCTGTGTCTGTGTTGGTTTCCAGGTGCGCTGGTTAATTCTGGGTAGGCTCTGGACCCACCGCGACACTAAACTAGGTAAGCGCTTACAGACAATGAATGAATGAATGAATAATTAGGGTGACTAGTCACTTCTAGTGTTTGTTAGCTACATGAGAATAATGCCACTAGCTAATTTTGGATAAATATGTCATGGCCATTCAACATTTGATTTTCGCTGAACCATTCTTTTAAGACAAACACGATATAAAATTATCATTAAACTACTTGGATAAAGACCATGAGTCAAGGTCCTGGAGTCTCACTCACACACACACACACACACACACACACTTCCACAAGGTCACCTCTCTGAGGGGCACTTCTCTTCATTCTGCTTTCACAGGGCTGACAGTGTGGAAAAAGGCATGCAGGACGAGCTAAAACGACAGGAACGTCGTCACGGAGTTCAAGCTTCTGGATATAGAGGCACTATTGTAAGCAGAGTTATAAAAAGCTGAAGTGTCTATAAATAACCCCAATAAGGACACGGAGATGATATAAGCTTTGCCTCGGAGACAGTTTTGTTTCCTCTTTGTGTGCTCTGCCTACGGAGAGTGGAACACATGATAGTGTGTGTTCTTTTCATCCACTGGGCTATTTTTCAATGCCTCTAATTTAGGGAACGAGAGGCAAAACAGTTCATACGAATCATACGACCGACAAATGCACAAGCTCATGAGGACGTCTGCGGTACGAGCCTCCCTCCAAGTGTCAGACTGGGTTCTTCCATTGTGCTCAACCACCTTTAGTACAAACAGTTTCAAAACATTCCAATGGGAGCTGAATGGCTCCGCTAGTCCAGGAGGCTAATGTGTCCATAATATATATAGCCAAAATATAACATATACTTTCTAAGTGTTAAGCACAGTTGATGTATAAAGAACACAGTGGTTCTCAAACTGTGGTACATGAAGCAGCAAGTGGTGGGTTGCCAAATGACCTCGAAAAAGTACTACTTAATTAAGGAATTTATTCATAACTGAAAATCTAATGTTATTATGTGTAAATTACATAATGTTTCACAGTTTTCATAATTATGCCCCAATGAATTTAATTTGTGTTGTAGAAAAATACAACGTGCTACACGTAAACCGTAGTTGATTACGTCTGTAAAGGAACGGTGGGTGGGGGGCAGAGTTCCTCTTCATTTTTTTCCAGGGAGGGAGCGCAATACCCCAGTTTTTTGGGAGAAATCCGTGTAAAGAAACCCCAGTTTCAGCTGTTTACTGGACGTAAGCAAAGGTTAGAGACAGATGCGAGCAATTTGAATTTTATTATAAACAAAAAAACAAGCAGAGACCAAGCCCGAGAAATACTCTGGAGCTTAGAGGGACTAAATCCAGGGGCAAAAATAGAGAGAAACTAAGCGAGGATTCTGTACACATGAAAACAAAAAAGAAGAAAACACTCATCAAAGGGAAACATGGCCATTCTTCACATCATTACAGCCTTAAAACGAGGTTTAACACAGCACCCTCCTTCACCTACTGCTGCAAGCGCAGAAAGCCGTTTTGACCTGCTCCCAGCGCCACGCTGTTTTCACCGGGAGCATATAACTGACCTCTTATCGTTTTTTTTCATTCTTTCAAAATGCCATAAATTGCCATAAATTGTATATGTTCTCGTAAAGGTATACTGTGTTTAAAACACAGTTCAGGCCTATAGTTATTTGTATTCTCAGTATCATTTAGTAATCATTTTAGAGAGTTTTGTGTTAAGCTGCAAGTTTCAAATAAATAAAAAACAACAAAAACATGCAAAAAATTCAAGCAAGATTTTGCCTTATGCCCCCGGAACAGATGAAGAACCAGGAGCCACATGTTTCTGTAAAAATCACAGGCGGTACTTGGAGGTTTTGACTTGATAACGGGTGGTACTTGGTTTAAAAACTTTGAGAACCTCTGGTCTAGTGTAGTAACAGCCTTTGTGGAATATTGGGGAAATATGAGTGAGTGAGTGAGTGAGTGAGTGAATGAGTGAGTGAGTGAATGAGTGAGTGAATGAGTGAGTGAGTGAGTGAGTGAATGAGTGAGTGAATGAGTGAGTGAGTGAATGAGTGAGTGAGTGAGCGAGCGAGTGAGTGAATGAGTGAGTGAGTGAATGAGTGAGTGAATGAGTGAGTGTGTGAGTGAGTGAGTGAATGAGTGAGTGAGTGAATGAGTGAGTGTGTGAGTGAGTGAGTGAGTGAGTGAGTGAGTGAATGAGTGAGTGAGTGAGTGAGTGAAACAGGTGTTTTTCATCTAGAAATATAGTGCAGTGTAGAGTCTAATATTATACTGCATTGTATAAAAATAAAGTAAATAGTGTTGGGTTAAAATCCACTCTTAAAAGTGAAGGTGCTACAAATGGGTCTTTGAGTGATACCATAGAACCACTTTTAGTGTTTCTGCTGTGAACTTTCTGCAGTTGAACAGAACACATTGTTTTCCAACTGCACAATCGTGCCTTCCCTGTGTTCCAGTTTCCAGTGAGTGTGTGTGTGAAAGAGAGAGAGAGAGAGAGAGAGAGAGAGAGAGAGAGAGAGAGAGAGAGAGAGAGAGGCTCGTCCTCTGACAGGTAGAGTAGGTGTAAAGTGTGTCACGATCAGCCGTGAGTAGTATGGCTCCCTGAGAGCAGAGATGATGAAGTGAGGGGGATGAGAAGACCCTGCTCATTCATAACTCTACTGCCAAGCCCTGAGTCATGGAGAGAGAGAGAGAGACAGAGAGAGAGAGAGAGAGAGAGAGAGAGAGAGAGAGAGAGAGAGAGAGAGAGAGACGTACCCCTCTAAGAAGTGGGAGAGTGAATGACCTCATTCTGAGTCATGCCGTCTGTACACACTGTGTGTGTGTGTGTGTGTGTGTGTGTGTGTGTGTGTGTGTGTGTGTGTGTGTGTGTGTGTGATTGTTTATGCAATTGTACCCTGCTCCTGCTAGGGTCTACATGTCCTCATCTGCTGAACAGTTGACATCATGTAACATCTGGCTGCACCCCACAAAGCAAAGATCCCACAAAGAGAGTAATACACACTGGTGTATGAACATGGGTGTTGTATTTATAGCACACTGTAATCAATAACTCCCATTCTTCCTCATGCCACAGCTGGCCTCCGTTCTTTATGAAATCCGAGTTTTCACCTTGTTCCACGTTTTTGCTCCTTAAATCAATCGATATATTAAAGGCATGGTCTGCAGTGATAGATTTTACAGCTTGTGCTCACTGTGTACTTTCAGCTCAGGCTTAGGTTTAAGACCTCAGCACAGCAACTCTGAGTCAGTAAAAAACCACACACACTGTCCAGAACTGAGTGTGAGGACGGCATGAGCTGAGAGTGGGTTTGCAGACCTGTCAGGAGGAACAGACGGTCCCGTCCCTCTCCGAGAACATCATATTATTTTCCTAAGAAAAAAACAAGGCTTTCTGTGCCTTCTGTTCTCAAGCAGCATGATCAATACTTCACTTACTGCTCACTACATTTCACTGCTACATGCATCACTACTACTACTACTACTACTACCACTACTACTACTACTACTAATAATACTACTACTACTACTACTACTACCACTACTACTACCACTAATACTACTACTACTAATACTACTACTACTAATACTACTACCACTACTACTACTACCACTACTACTACTACTACTACCACCACTACTACTACTACTACTACTACCACTACTACTACTACTACCACTAATACTACTACTACTAATACTACTACCACTACTACTACTACTACTACTACTACTACTACCACTACTACTACTACTACCACTAATACTACTACTACTAATACTACTACCACTACTACTACTACTACTACTACTACTACTACTACCACCACTACTACTACTACTACTACTACTACCACTAATACTACTACTAATAATACTACTACTACTACTACTACCACTACTACTACTACTAATACTACTACTACTACTACTACTACTACCACTACTACTACTACTACTACTACTACTACTACTACTACTACTACTACTACTACTACTACCACTACTACTACTACCACTACTACTACTACTACCACTACTACTACTACTACTACTACTACTACTACTAATGCTAATACTACTACTACTACTACTAATACTACTACTACTACTACTACTACTACTGCTACTACTACTACTACTACTACTACTAATACGACCTGGTACTATGCATTCTTAAAACGGAGGTTCTATTAGTTAGTAAATCATCATAGTTTTAAAGCGTCTGTGAGTGACGTATATTTGTTACTTAAAAAATAAACAATCTGTCGCTCTTTTGTGATTCTATGGTAATTGTTGTGTGGTATTAAAAATGATCATTTTCATTTTTGTTATTAATCAAAATTGACCTAAAAATGAAGTACTTAGAAAACGGCAAGTGTTTATTTATCAATGCATTTGTTATGAATTCCGAAAGCACTGCAGAAGACTGTGATGGATCTGTTCTGTTCTTGGGGAAAATATCGTATCCAAAAGTACGTATGAGTTTGGGTTTAGACGATTTACAGATGGAGACGTCTATGTTAGCATTCATTAACATAGCGAATTAAGAAAAATTTTAAGACAATTGCCATTTTTAAAACTACGTAAGATGCTGTAAAATGACAAATTTTAAGACAATTGCCGTTTTTAAAACTACGTAAGATGCTGTAAAATGACTAATTTTAAGACAATTGCCATTTTTAAAACTACGTAAGATGCTGTAAAATGACAAATTTTAAGACAATTGCCGTTTTTAAAACTACGTAAGATGCTGTAAAATGACTAATTTTAAGACAATTGCCGTTTTTAAAACTACGTAAGATGCTGTAAAATGACAAATTTTAAGACAATTGCCGTTTTTAAAACTACGTAAGATGCTGTAAAATGACTAATTTTAAGACAATTGCCGTTTTTAAAACTGTGTAAAATGCTGTAAAATGACAAATTTTAAGACAATTGCCATTTTTAAAACTACGTAAGATGCTGTAAAATGACAAATTTTAAGACAATTGCCGTTTTTAAAACTACGTAAGATGCTGTAAAATGACTAATTTTAAGACAATTGCCGTTTTTAAAACTACGTAAGATGCTGTAAAATGACAAATTTTAAGACAATTGCCGTTTTTAAAACTACGTAAGATGCTGTAAAATGAATAATTTTAAGACAATTGCCGTTTTTAAAACTGCGTAAAATGCTGTAAAATGACTAATTTTAAGACAATTGCCATTTTTAAAACTACGTAAGATGCTGTAAAATGACTAATTTTAAGACAATTGCCGTTTTTAAAACTACGTAAAATGCTGTAAAATGACTAATTTTAACACAATTGCCGTTTTCAAAACTACGTAAGATGCAGTAAAATGCCAAAAGAGAAGAATTAATTTTGTTCCACAAAAAGCTTTAAAACTTTTTTTTTCCACATAATAAATAGTTGGTCATTATTGTATAACACCTTTTTGAAAATGGTCATATTATAGCAACAAAAGGGTCTTGTCCAGGGTGTGTTCCTGCTCTGCACCCAGTGATTCTGGGTAGGCTCCAGACCCACCTTGACCCAGGATAAACAAATGAATTCATGAATAATCCTGATAAAGAACTGGCTTTTACTGAAGTAATGGTAAGTGGCTTCTACCGACTAATTACTACTGATTACTTTAGCCACCTTACTAAGAAGTGCTGACTAACTACTCTACAATCCTACTGTGTGTGTGTGTGTATACTGCTAAACCCTCCTTTTACTTTGTGTTCTGTTTGTTCTGGACACTGTCTTTGATCTGTGATGTTCGGCTGTGGTTCAGATTTGTCCACTTCAACCTCTAATGAACACCACCTGCACACACACACACACACACACACACACACACACACACACACACACACACACACACAAGCACACACACACACACACACACACACACACACACACACACACACACACACAAACCGTCTCACTCCATTTTTCGTTACACAAGACCTGGATCAGTCTGGCTGTCTGCCCCGCCACTTTGCTGAGTTCAGGTCGCCTAGCAACCGCTCCCCTGCTATTTGAATTTTCATGCATCACTATGTCTGCGTTGATGTCACGGTTGCCACGGCAACCATATGGCCAACTTCTTGCGACACTTTCTCACCGTACGCTGTCGGAGCCACGGTTAATGGAAATTCTCCCATTTCGAAACAATGCCTTTAGCCTCTGCTCAGTTAATGATTTCAGGCTTTACCCGGAGCTCTGAATCCTCCGCCGACGCTCCTAACTGGGTTATCCTTCAGCCCCTGGAGCGCTGGGAGAAAACAGGCACTGTATATTACAAAATATATCACTAATACCAAATAAGAAATAGGTTATGCCCCTGCACTGGAAGCGAAACTGAATCTGCCGTCCTGGTTTATTCACCTTAGTTGTTTACACGCAAAGCCAGTGTACCCAGGGATAACCCATTATCTGTAGCACACATCAGATCAGATCCTCCTGCGCTTTATCTCTTTGTCTTCTGCGCAGGCAGTCGCTATTCAAATAAGCCATGGCTAAAATGGGCTCCATTGTAATTCCCTACATATGCAGCCTGCCTAAAGTGAGGCATCGGCATAATCTCGCAAATGACCGGTGCTGCCCAGTCAGCCAGAAAAGCGTGGGACCAGGCTAAATATAGAGTAAATAACTATGATCCCAGCTCTTCAGAACACGGGGCTGTTATCAGCCTAAAAATACTTTAGACCATTCTGACTCTGTCTCAGATTCTGGAACCATCGAGGAATCTGTACCATCCAATTATTGAAAATATTTCCTTTATTCGTTCATTTTCTATAATCACTTCTTCCTTTTTCTGGGCTATGGTGGGTCTCACACACTCACACAGTCATTCACACACTCATGTCTGTGGGCAACATCAGCCATAACAATGTTTTATCTTTGTTGGATTGCCAGAGAAAACTGGAGCACCAGGAGGAAACCCACACAGACACAGGGAGAACACGTTCAACAGCTCTGTATAAATAAATATTAACAGATACGGTGTGTTATCCAGCGCTAAAACCAAAATATCTTAACAACAGCATTGCAATGCAAATCTTTGCCAAAGGCATGTTCTTCATTTCCAGACAGGATCGTAACCTGTGACCTCCACACAGGAGGGTGATTGATTTTGCAGCCAGTCACCCTGAAACTGCAGGACAGCAGACATATGTCAGCGCTGATCAATACACTCCAGCATAACAGATTGGGTGGTGTTTTCAATGCAGCCGAGGCAGAACAGTGTTCAATAAGCTCTGCTTCCTCACAATGCAGACGATCAAGATATCCCACCTTTTTAGGCCTGATGCTGATAGCTTCCAAAACACAATATTGAGCTTTTTGAACACCTTGCTTGAAGACACAGTTTATCAGATAATCAATTATAGTGATCAGGTCTGATTTGTAAAGGAATTCCCAGTGGTTATTTATAGATTTCCTCCAAGGGTGGTGATCTCGCTCGGATTAATCCGCTTGGCCAATTGACATCACAAAATAAATAGTTTGAAGAACGGCATGCGGGAGATCCACATGCAAATAGCAACACAGCAAAACAATGCATGCCACCACGTGAGGCATTTGTTTTTGTTTACTTCCCTCGAGGGAGTAAACAGCGGCGGCCGGGGTGACTAGGTGCCTCTGTCTATGAGTGAGAGAGGGAAAAAAGAGCGATAATCTGTCTAGATCACTGCCTTGATGGAGATAATCCGTCTAGTTCACAGTGTACTGTCCAATAAGAGACCAGAGAGCCAGAGAGAGAGAGAGAGAGAGAGAGAGAGACTCTACATTCCTCTGCCAGCCTTGCCCAGTGCCCACAGCCCTGGAGTGTTGGCCGAGAGTCAGGCACAGAAAATAGGATTCCGGTTCAGAGAGCGAGAGAGGGAGTAAAGACTGTGTTCAAATGTGGGCGAGAGGAGCAAGTCAGTCCGTCTGGCCAATTTCAAGCATGTCACTATGAGATTTAGACGTTGCGGACATGAAAACATTCACTACATAATAGGCTGTTAAGCAGACTGTTCAGAAACTTTCCAGGAAGTATTTCACTCAAATATGCTAACATGCTAATGCACACGACAGTGGCTACAAGCTAAAGCACTGCATTACAGAGGCTATAAGGAATGCTAACACACTGATGTGGACAGCACAGTAATGTGAAACCCAGACTAGTGTAAATCAACCATACGTTTATCATTTTTATCACAAATTATTCTATTATTATGAATGTGTTGGTTTAACCCTTTCCACATCTCTTCTCATGACAGTCCAGTATTATCTGATTTTATCATTCAATACCTAGCTTTAGCAGTTAATACATATTTAATTGTGTTAAATAAAGCATGCTGTAAGTTGAACACATCCATACGATCAGGAGAACACCTGGATCTCATAACACAGCATCTACTGGGGGGGCACCCTTTTACTTTATTTATGTTGTGGATTTATTATAATCATATATAATTTTATACAAGCACCACATTTACTGAGACTAGAAAGTATTTGAATTTCTTGAAGTACTTGAATTTCCCCTGGGGATCAATAAAGTAAGTATGTATGTATGTATGTATGTATCTATCTATCTATCTATCTATCTATCTATCTATCTATCTATCTATCTATCTATCTATCTATTTTAAATAATAAAGATATAAGGTGCCTATGACTTTTTCCACAGTACTGTAGCTACATATATTTATATATATATATATATATCTGAAAAGACAATATATGGGGCAGGTGAAACATCTTTTATTTGGTTTATAGACAGCACCAAAGAAAGACTGAGTATTGAATTCTAATTAATGAAGGACATTGATGCCATGTGTAACAGCAATGATATAATGAGCCGTGTGTCGCCCAGTGGTCTGAACTTGATGAACGGTGTTATTAGTTAATGACTAACTGGTTGGATGACACAGGTGTCTAGTCTTTTTCAGTGAACCATGAGGCTAGGTAGCTTGTTCTACCACAGCTCTGGTGCTCACACACACCTGTTTTGCGTCATACGCACGTGGGTGTGATCTGACTGTTGCCTGACGTTATGGAGACGTTCTGGGAAACAGATTCATTCAGCTCTGACTCGTGTGCGGCTGCTTCACTTGGTGGCATGCTGCCAGATGCCAGACACTGCCAGCAACATGTCATAACAATCCATTTAAACATCAACCAGCAGCATTATTACTGCCAGCTCTCAGAGAATAACACCATCAACAGAGCCATGAAACCAGCAGCAGTCGTCCAACACGAGACCTCCAAACTTAAAGAATGACTCTGAAATAAGGATAAGCCGCAATATGTCTGTGTGCATTGTTATGTTCCTCAATTAATTGGTGAACAGCAGAATTCTCCTTTATAACGTATTGTTTGTTTGTGTATGTTTTTCTATACTTCTCATTCATTTGTGTGATTTAGTCCCTTTGTGCAAGAAAAAAAGGACAGCAACAGATCTGAGAGGCTAGCTTTGCCACTGAAAATGTTTGCACTGCTTTTTGTTTATACACTGCTCTTTGTTTATACACTGCTCTTTGTTTATACACTGCTCTTTGTTTGTTCCGCTTTGCTGTGTGTTACACAGAGGAGGCCACTGTCGCTTTGGTGATGCTCACTTGGGGCTAGGACTTAGAATTTTGTCATTTTCAAGAGAATAAATAAATGTAATTAAATTAAACTCAATTAAATTATTCATTCATTCATTATCTGTAACCCTTATCCAGTTCAGGGTCGCGGTGGGTCCAGAGCCTACCTGGAATCATTGGGCGCAAGGCGGGAACACACCCTGGAGGGGGCGCCAATCCTTCGCAGGGCAACACACACACACACACATTCACTCACACACTCACACCTACAGATAATTTGGAGTCACCAATCCACCTACCAACGTGTGTTTTTGGACTGTGGGAGGAAACCGGAGCACCCGGAGAAACCCACGCAGACACAGGGAGAACACACCACACTCCTCACAGACAGTCACCCGGAGGAAACCCACGCAGACACAGGTAGAACACACCACACTCCTCACAGACAGTCACCCGGAGGAACCCACACAGATACAGAGAGAACACACCAGACTCCTCACAGACAGTCACGTGGAGGAAACCCACGCAGACACAGAGAGAACACACCACACTCTTCACAGACAGTCACCGGAGGAAACCCACAGACACAGAGAGAACACACCACACTCCTCACAGACAGTCACCTGAGGAAACCCACACAGACACAGAGAGAACACACCACACTCCTCACAGACAGTCACCGGAGGAAACCCACACAGACACAGAGAGAACACACCACACTCCTCACAGACAGTCACCCGAGGAAACCCACACAGACACAGAGAGAACACACCACACTCCTCACAGACAGTCACCCGGAGGAACCCACGCAGACACAGGGAGAACACACCACACTCCTCACAGACAGTCACCCAGAGGAAACCCACGCAGACACAGAGAGAACACACCACATTCCTCACAGACAGTCACCCGGAGGAAACCCACACAGAAACAGAGAGAACACACCACACTCCTCACAGACAGTCACCCAGAGGAAACCCACGCAGACACAGAGAGAACACATCACACTCCTCACAGACAGTCACCCGGAGGAAA
>NW_027101255.1:0-5000 GCF_029633855.1 Hoplias malabaricus
ATAAAAGGGGTCTCTGCATCATGAAAGGTCTCTTCAGTTTGATAAAGAATGTGCTGTAGATGGTTCTATAACAGCACACTTTAGAGAAGGGTTACAAGCTTGATACCGTAACAATAACAATAGACAAACCATTTCTGGTGCTGTGTAGAACCCTTTTCCAAAGCGTGGCGGTGAGTACCCAGAATCATTGGGCGCAAGGCAAAAACACACCCTGGAGGGGGCGCAACTCCTTCACAGGGCGACACACACTCACACATTCACTCACACACACACTTATGGACACTTTTGAGTCTCCAATCCACCTACCAACGTGTGTTTTTGGAGCTTGGGAGGAAACCGGAGCACCCGGAGGAAACCCACGCAGACACAGGGAGAACACACCACACTCCTCACAGACAGTCACCTGGAGGAAACCCACACAGACACCGAGAGAACACACTACACTCCTCACAGACAGTCACCCGGAAGAAACCCACGCAGACACAGGGAGAACACACCACACTCCTCACAGACAGTCACCCGGAGGAAACCCACACAGACACAGGGAGAACACACCACACTCCTCACAGACAGTCACTCAGAGCAGGACTCTAACGCACAATCTTCAGGTCCCTGGGGCTGTGACAGAGACAATACATGCTGCCACACCGTGCCGCCCTCACAACAGAAACAAAAGAACAAAAACAATCTTCATTGATGTGGAAGAGCATACACCCTTCAAATCAGTCTCTGTCCTTCTCTGCTGTCGTCTTCTCTCATTCGACCCCAGATTACAGGAGAGCGCTCGTTTATCGGTGACACACTGCACCGACGTTCTGCGACTCTAATCCTGAGATAGTCGCCCTGCAGCCTGTCGGCCCTCAGCATCTCTGTTTCTTATTCCCGCGGGGCGAGCGTGTGAGGATCCCACCCCGGGGTTTAAGCAGGATTTTCCCTGGGCTCAGGACTCGGCTGTGTGCGGCTTCGCTGCGGAGAAAAAGAAAAACCTCAGCGGGATTCCTCTACACTAATTAATAATCGGTTCATGTGGCTGACACCCAAAAAGATTATTAGAAAAGTCATTAGAAAAACATCTTCCCTCCACCGTCACGTTCCTCCGAACCTCCGCCGGGACCCTCGGCCTGCTCCAGAAGAGTTTTGTTGGAGAAATTTAATTGCGCCATCTACACTCATGTTCCTGTGAGCATTACATTATAATGACTTTGTTCTAACATGGAATTAAAAGGAAGGGTTTATATTTATAATAAACTGAGATAAACTTCAAGGAGCAATGGTCTTTATTCATGTGTTTTTATAGATGTACTCTCCCTCGTCTCCACAGTGGAACACAGTTCTGGTTCTTAATGAAACGTCTGTGACCTGCTTTGGTCCAAACCCCACGAGCCCCACAGCAGTGTTCTCCCCCTGTGTAAACAGCCCCTGTTCAGAACGCCCGCTTTCAGCACCTGTTCCTTTAAATGATAATGAGCCGCTCGCTGTTCACCCCGACCCCGAGCGCACAGCAGTGAGGAGCGAGGAGCAGAAGCTCTGGTTTTTAGCCGTTTTCACTCTGTTCTCTTTCTTCTCCGTTTTTACTCAGTGCTCTTATTTCTCCGCGCTCGTTGTGTCTGTTTTGCTGAGTTCAACCTCGTCTTTGTGCTCTCACATAAACATGGGTCCAGCGCTGTGATTGGACAGACTCAGACGAGGAGGTGGGGCCATTCTAAAGTCTCTGCACTTGATGTCAGAAGCAGAGCAGAATCAGAACACCTCATTTTATCTCTTGTTTTCTGACTTAGGCAGTGCACAGAAAATTGACTGATCTTGTTTCACAGTGTTTGGGTTGGTGGGCTCCAGATTCACACATTAATGTAAACTGCATCAGATCATTCTCAGCGCTGCAGTGACACTGACGTGGTGGTGGTGTGTTAGTGTGTGTTGTGCTGGTGTAGAGTGGATCAGACACAGCAGTGCTGCTGGAGTTTTTAAACCCTGTGTCCACTCTCTGTCCACTCTGTGAGACACTCCTCCCTCGTTGGTCCACCTTGTAGATGTAGAGTCAGAGACAGTAGCTCATCTGTCGCTGCACAGTGTGTGTCGCTCGTCCTCTAGTCCTTCATCAGTGACACAGGACGCTGTCGGCTGGATGTTTTCGGTCGGTGGACTGTTCTCAGTCCAGACACTGAGGGGTTTAATCTAAAGTTTAGAAAGTGTGAGGAGTGAATGTCTTATGTGCTGATGCTTCCACACGTAGTTAAGTGTATAACCACAACCACAATAATAATACACTTAACTGAGTTTGTGTCAAAAAAAAATGCTTGAAACAAGCAAAAACATCCAGCAGTGAATAAACTATTTAAACCATTTCAGGAAATAAAAGGATATAAAGGTAGAAAAAAAGGTTATGGAATTATTCAAATCTTGAAAAATGAGTTTAATGAGTGCGTTTATCACAGAGGTTTATGGGAAATATTACACACATCGACTGGATTTAAAAGGGCTTTCTTTTCCTGAATGATGTCTTTTCACTGAACTCCACTCAACTGAATGGTATCTGTGCAGCTGGTGGTGGGTATTTGATGCTGAAGTTTCACTCTATTGAAAAATGGATGAGAATAAAAAATAAAATGAAGTGGGAATGAGCTTCTAGAGGCCGTCGGCACTGCATTTTTGTCAACATTTCAAGTGTCACGGAGCGTCTGATCAAATAAACATCAAATAAACAAGTGAAGCTCCTTAAAACCACTTCATTTTACATTCTATACTTTTTTTCGTATGTTTAAATCGTCAAATTTTCTCATCCGACTGTGAGTTAGAGAGAGAAAGAATGAAGATAACTGTGTTTGTGTCGTAAAATAACACCTGAAACAGCTCTCACAGAAAGAAAAAGAAAAGTGGAGAAGCTGCTGTTGGTGAAAGGCCACCCCTCCGTGAACAGAGGAGCAGCTTCAACTCCAGACTGCTCCGTCCCTTCTGCAGGAAAGAGGTCCTCCATCCCTCACCGCCACCAGACTGTAACTCAACATCACGATGCAGGGGTTACAGCTCTTTTTATTGCAGCATTACGTTTCAGAGCTGTAGGTTACTCTGGGAGTGAAGGAGCTAATCACAGCACTGATTTATTCATATATCCATATCCATCCTAGAAGAATACTTTTATATGTTTTTATTAAAAATGAATCGTAGTTTAGGTGGCATTTTGTACCGTGACTGACTTTTACAAACTGCATTAGCACTGGGCAAACTTAGAGAAGCTGTTATAAAAGAGCTGCCTACCCACTCTTAACATTTCTACAGCAGAAGAATCACTTTACTGCCACGAGGAATGTATTCTCCACTTTTAACCCAATCCGTGCAGTGAAACACACACTAGTGAACACTAGGGGGCAGTGAGCAGTGCCTGGAGCGGTGGGCGGCCCTAGCCACAGCGCCTGGGGAGTAGGTGCCTTGCTCAAGGGCACTTCAGTCATGACCTGCCGTCTCTGAGGATCGAACTGACAACCCTCCGGTTACACGCCCGGTTCCCTACCCACAAGGCCACAGCTGTCCTGTGGTGTGTGATTAATAGTATTTTTCATGATGCTGAAGTGAGCTCCTGTCCACTGGTGGCGCTGTTTCACTAAATCTACACAAAACACTCCATCTTCTCCATCCAAATGTTCTTCTTTGGATTGTTTGATTCTCTCACAAATTTCTGCCCAAATAACTGACCACGCCCCCTCTATGTGTGGTGACCACGCCCTCTCTAAGTGCTGACTATGACATCTTTCTGAGGGCCAACATGCCCCTCAATGTGTGGTGACCACGCCCCCTATCTGAGTAATAACTACATACCCTCTAAATGGTGACCACGCCCCCTCGTAGTTATGACCACACCCCCCAAATCTGATTGCTGGCTATGCTCCTCTCTAAGTGCTGACCATGCCCTTCTCTGAGTGTGGACCACGCCCCCTCTATGTGTGGTGACCACGCCCCCTCTCTGCTGCAGAGACTGACCCTGTGGTGGAGTACTTTTATATTCCCTTTAATATTCTCCTGTTTACAGTGAAACGATGAAACTTAAATATTTTATAAACTCTTCACTCTTATTTTGTCTTAGTCATGACTTTTTTGGAGCATGTTGCAGGCACTGGATTCTAAATGTGTTTATATTCAGAGACAATATTGGAAACCTTTTCTTTGTGCTTTTGTGAGTGAAATTAAACCTCAAGAGGATTAACACATCACAGATTCCTGCTTTTACTGCACTTTACAACATGCCTCGACTTTTCCGACATGGGGTTCGAACCTCGGCTCCGTGGGTGGCTGATTTCTGACACCGAAATTTCACTCCAAACAGAAAATGATGGGAATAAAATCACACAGCTTCTGGAAGGCCTTGAGCTTTCTTCATATTTCCTTTCTGCCAAGAGAAAAAAAAGAGTCATTTTTTATATGTTATGAATCATAGAGCATCAGGTTAAAAGATGGGACGAAGGAAACAGCCACAAATCCTGGGAGGAAGCACCTGGACGTTAACGGCCGCTCCGGTGGATTTATTTTGAGCCGCCGAGCTAAAAGTAGATGTGGACGATTGCGATAAATAGTGAAGGTGCTGTGATAATGACGGGAGTTATCTTTAATGGCGCTCATTAAGACTGACACTCTCTTCATCTGGGAGGAGATGAGACCTTATTATAATCATAATTATATATTATATATTATTACAATGTCTCCTTATTAATTCTGGGTGAAGACGAGGTGAAATGAGATCGTTGGACACAAAGAGAACATGTTTCACGAGGCATGAGTTTTGTGTTTACATCGTAGGACTTTGTGGAGGGTTTATTTAATCATTTTATCACCTACAGCCTCTAGACACCTTTCAATAATCCAGCTCCTTTAAGATTCATCCATTTCTGACACAATTTATAAAACTGTCCACAGGTGAGAGTGTGAGTGACTGGGTGAGAGTGTGAGTGACTGGGTGAGAGTGTGAGTGATTGTGTGAGTGACTGGGTAAGAGTGTGAGTGACTGGGTG
>NW_027101255.1:12500-16253 GCF_029633855.1 Hoplias malabaricus
TTCTTAGAACCTTCAAATATCTTTCTAAAAAATGTATCACATTATTTTTTTACAAGAAAGTAGACTCTCCATTGAAGCATTCCCCCGTGGAACCGATTGGAGCTCCTCTGAAGCTCTACAAAGCAAATTCTGAGCACCAGGGACCACTCACGGAACCTCAGGAATGCAGAACCTCGTAAATGTGGTTCATTAAAGAACATTGGAGCTGGTTGTGACTGATCGTATATTACACTTTGAAGAGCTTCTTTCAGAAGTTGGATAAAACGAATGGTTCTGGAAAGCTGCCACTCGTCTACTCTTGTCTCACACTCTTAAAGTACATGGTTCTTTAAAGGTTCTTGATTACAGACTGTACTTAAATGTTCTTTGCATGGTGAAATTGTTAAAAAGCAAACTAGGAAATGTGTTAAATGTGGTTCTAGCACCAACTATGGTTCTTTTATGGTGAGCATTATAATCATAGAAGAACCCATTTTGTTGAGAACCGTTTACAGAACCATATACACCACATGCTCCATCAGTCTGGAGAACCATTTCTCATAGGAATAATTTAATAATGCAAATGGATATATATATAACTCATGGTTCTAAATAGAACCACAACCTTTAATCAAGAACCCTTGAAAACGTCTGTTTTTAGGAGACTAGAACCATTTTTAGTGCTCTGTAGAACCCATCATTCTGAGAGTCTAGAGCTGTAAGGAAAGCTATGTGGAGCAGTGGTGTGTGGCTCTTAGAGACTGTGGTACTACTTTATAAATGTTCCAGTACTGAGACCTTGAGTATTTGGTACCAGTACTGATCCGGAACCTCACATTCAGAACCTATATTAAGTTCTGAAATGGGTTTGTTATTTAAGTGTTTTAATTATTAAGAAGTATTTAAATGTCTTTTGTAGCTGAAGGGATTTTGAGGGAGCTGTCCAGTCGTTGTGGTGCTGAAAGGCTACTGCTCTTTCCACACATTCCCCACTATCACTCTTTCATTTCTCGCCATCTCCCATCCCTCCATCAACCCTCTTTCATCTCTCGATCATCCCATCCCCCTGTTTTTAAAGTGAAGCCTAGCATCCATCTATTTGAACCTACACATTGTGTCCAGAAGTATGTAGACACCCGTTTAACTCAGGAGCAGGTCCAGCTCAGTTACAGGAGTGAGAAATGGGATGTGCTCATTTTGGAGCAGCTGCACATGAGCCCAGGCTGACCATGCTCAATGCCAAGTGTGGGCTGGAGAGGTATGACACCTCTGGAGTGACTGAGTCCCATCCCATGCCTTTGTGGAATGAGTTGGAGTGGATTTTAGGATTCAGAACAAATATAAACTAAAATATATGGTGGAATGCCATCAAATTGCCACAGCAATGTTGCAGCGTTTAATGGAAAGCCTTGCTGGGAGTGTAGACAGTATTATTTCAGTAGAAAAGAGACACACTCCTGAATATTGTCCTTCATTTCTATGGATTTCTATTGTCTTTGCTCTTCTCTGAAAGCATTTCTCTTCAGTGTGTTTTAAAGCTCACACTGTGATTGTGTAATGTCTTCCAGATGTCAGTAAGTCTCTTAAATAACTGCTCCGCTGCTTATTTACCTGTTCTGAATCTGCCTGGTATTTGAAATCACTCATTCTCAGTGCTGAAGCCTCTAGACCTGAAATCATGAAGCTGTTTGTATTGTATCTAACAGGAATATGACGTACGAATCATATCAGTTCCACTGTGTTGTGAATTCAGCGTCAAATTTAACGCAGACGCCAATAAACTGCACGGCTGAACAGTCAGCTTGGCTCAGATTCCCGCGCCGGTTAATAAAAGCAGAATTAGGAAACACAGAGGAGGGCTTCAGGAGAGAAAATGATACTTAGCAAGGTGCTAGAGTTTTAAATTCTTTATCACAAATCTCCGGCTTTTATCTGATCCGTTTTTACAGCGGCTTTTTGAAGTCAAGGGCGTTTAGAGACACGTCGAGTCCTTTATCGGAGAGAAGAGAAGCCACTGCTGGGTTTGAAAAGGAGCTGCTGTTCTCAAGGCTTTATGACAGTGATGAAGATGAAGGTGGCGATGATGTAGATGATGATGTATTCATAGGAAATGTATTAGTTAACAACATTACAACGGGAATTGACTGTAGATTTCATCTTTATTTAGTGAAAATATTTAAAGAGGATTTATGAAATCAGTTCAAATAATACACACGGAATAAAATGAGACATTCTGATACTGCTCCGCTTCTGACGTCAAGTGCAGAGACTTTAGAATGGCCCCGCCCCCTCGTCTGAGTCTGTCCAATCACAGCGCTGGACCCGTGTTTATGTGAGAGCACAAAGACGAGGTTAAACTCAGCAAAACAGACACAACGAGTGCGGAGAAATAAGAGCACTGAGTAAAAACGGAGAAGAAAGAGAACAGAGTGAAAACGGCTAAGAACCAGAGCTTCTGCTCCTCGCTCCTCACTGCTGTGCGCTCGGGGTCGGTGTGAACAGCAAGCGGCTCATTATCATTTAAAGGAACAGGTGCTGAAAGCGGGCGTTCTGAACAGGGGCTGTTTACACAGAGGGAGAACACTGCTGTAGGGCTCGTGGGGTTTGGACCAAAGCAGGAAACAGAACTATGTTCCACTGTGGAGACGAGGGGAGTACGTCACTTTAAAAAGGAAATATATTTGTATGAATACAGACCACAATGAGGGAGATGTCCATTTGTCGTACGTTCAAAATTCCAAAGCAAAACCGATGCCATCGCGTGTATTTTCTCAATGATCCTGCGCTGATTGATGTTTAAAGCATTAAAGTAGTGCACAGCTGAAACTACTCTCTTTAGCGGCATCACACACTCCATTTCTTTTCAAATCCAGGCTTAGCTCCAGTTAACCTCGCTGCTTTCTTCCGAAACCGCACTCATGTATTTTTCACTGTTATTATTATTATTCTTTATTTTACTCCCAGCTTCCCGTCTGTAGAGACTCCACAGTTAAAGACTGATTTATCGACAGGTGAATGTGAGACACAGTGCTGTTTCTCAGTGTCAGACACAGTGCAGCATCATAAACACACCACTGTTTAGACTCAGCTCTACACGCCCACGTCTCCGGGCCTGCGTCCACATCTGGATTTAAACTCATCTCCTGTAAAGTCCAGATGTGACTGCATCCTAAAAGAAGCGTGTTTTACATTTCTAAAGAAGCCTCTTCACGTTATCGTCTCCGCTGGTGAGACACCTCCCAGATCCACTCAGTTAAACTGGACCTGGACCTGGACCTGGATTTGATCCCGCTCCTGAATTTTTCTTCTTCTAATATCAGAATGTCAGAGAGACCCGGGTACTGAGGTAGAGCACGGGCTTCAGAAACACTTCAACCAGAACACACAGGAGGAGCTGGGCATTGATTGATTTATCTGTTTATTAGTTGTTGTTTCAAACCAATGCAGATATTGATCACTTCATTTCCTCATAGAAAACCTTCCACCTGAGAATTCTGAAAAGCCTTTTATAAAGTGGGAGTGTGAAAAGCCTCCACACGGCACTGAGAGCCTTATTCTGCTACAGGTTCTGTCCTAGAACACAAGGCGAGAACCACTGAGGAACCATGTCTGCCTTTTCTGTACAGTCACATGTTTGGTTCCCCTTTAGAGCCAGTGAATGGACGGTTCTTTGGAGAACATTGTTAATGAAGATGATGTGAAAATAAAAAAAATGAACCTGAATTTATCATTTATATGACGTTAAGGTTCTAATGAGAACGCTTGCATAGGTTT
>NW_027101256.1:0-16118 GCF_029633855.1 Hoplias malabaricus
TAGCGCTTACATAGAACTTCGAGAAGCGTTTCGTTCACAAACTAGTCCTGCCTTCCCCTACTCCGATTGGTTCGCTTGAGTGAGAAGGGGGCGTGGTGAAGTAGCCTAAAATCTTCGGATTGGACCGTCTGACTGTAGAGCTACCGTTATTGGTCAATAACATTCTCTGTAAACATTTAATTGGTCAGTCTGCACGTCAGTAGTCCTTGTTTACCTCAGGCAAAGCTCATGCACCTACCCTCATCTCGAGCAGCTATGCCGAAACGTAAATGTAAGCTCTCAGATGAATTAAAAAAGAAATTCCCATGTTTTGTGTAGCAAATAAAGGTGTAAAGGACCTAAAAGCACACATAGGTTCAGCTAAGAATACAGCGGCACAGAGGGCCCCCCCCCCCAGGCTGTGTCCTCTTTTTCGCCATCTCAGATCTGGTCACCCTAGACAACGGAGACTCCAAATGTTGAAAAGCATGAACTGAGATGAGGATGTTGCTCTATTTCTGATCCATAGGGGGGGTAACACTGACTTATTTGTGCTGTTTTGGATAACTTAAGGTGGAAAAGTCTCCAAACTCAGAAGATGGCTAACTGCATTAGCAACAGTGCTACAAAACTAAACAGCTCGAGGTTCTGCAGGAATTCAAACAGTGAATAAAACCTTACAGACAAGTTAAACTTTACCCGCATACAAACAACAGTTGTTCTTCTTGAATATCCACCCTAAACGATATGGAGCTTCTGAATGTAAACAAACCAGAGAGAACTGCATTTCCCCACAATCGTAGATTTCCCCTTTAAATGATGCACCTTACAATGAGTGAACTCAGCAAATTTAACCTGCACCCACTCACAGTGGGAATACTCTCCACAGAAAAGCATTAAGCTGCACATGAAAGCTCAAAGCCAAGTGTTGGCCAGAGGAGTGTCAAGCCCCCAGCATTGTCCAGTGGAGCAGTGAATGTGTTCTCTGAAGTGAAAGAGCTCCATCCAACACCTTTAGGATGAGTTGGAGTTGTATGTGTGATCCGACACTCATCACCAACACCAGCCCTGAGCTCACTGAGGTTTACATGGCTGGATGCTAGTAAACACTCACAGAAATGGCTGATAAATGTTAAGCTTCTGCCAAATGTAATCTGTTTTGTGCTGCTCTGGCATTTTCTCCAAGTGAGAGAACTCATGATAACGCAGCTTCGGGGCTGTTTGTGTGGCAGGTGGACGGAGCGTTTATAAAAGTAAACAGGCGTCTGTTTTGATTGCAGATGGACGAATCATGGGCTTTAGAGCCTGTAAAACACGGAGAGAGTAAACGACCTTGCCACAAATGTATTTCCCTGTGTAACACGCCTGGTTCGGTTTTACACGGCTCTGTAAAAGCTTAAATAATGTATTTTGTGTTTCCTTCCTTTTTTTTCATCTCATAACAGCAGCTCCCTGTCTCTCTTTAGGACGAAGTATTAACTCTGAAACAGTGCAGCCTCGGATTATTGGGGCTTTAAAGTGTTTTTCAGTGTTGTCTAGCCTCAGTAAACAGGACCACATCATTAGGAAATAGTCATATGCAAATGCTCGGATGTTTTTGTTGCTCCTCCAGTTTAAAATAAGTAAATAATAATAATAATAATAATACATCTTCTTTATGTGTAGCTTAAAGGAGCCATAAGTCATTATTATATCACCCAAAAGAAGCAAACAATGTTTATGAAAGTAGTTATTTACAATTGTAACATTTTTTCATAAGAAAATGTATCTGAAGTCAACCAGTTCCTGCTTCACAGAGTGGGCCTTACACTCGGGCCATGTTTAAATTAGTTTAATATATTCACTAAATCCTCTAAAACAGCCAGACCTCTAGGTGTCAGTGTAACAAGTGTTTCATGAAGTTTATTTAAGTCTGTAAAGTGAAATACACATTTTAAGTCCTAATTCTAATAATGTTAACACTTTAACAAACATCTTTTATGTTATTATTATTATTGTTATTAATCTAAGTATTTTAATTAAATTATTAATTAATTATTTAATATTTATATATTTTAGATTCTTATAGAATATGAACTATTCATCCAAAAGACTTTCTGAAGTGCAGATAGGGTCTGATCAAATGCTTCTGATTATTCTTTATTTAAATAATTTTTCATCAAGATTACGTTAATTTTTTAAATCATATTTCAATGCTTTTATATGTGTTCTGTCACATGTTTTATCACATTTGTAAAGCAACTTGAATGACTGCAATGTATGAAAGGTACTGTATAAATAATCTTCGTTTGCCTTTTAAACTTATCACTGCAAGAAATGGAAAGAAAAAAGGCATAAATGTGGTGTAATTTATGGTAAAAAAGCGCACCATTTCTTCTTTAAAAGAAACAATGACATACAAAGATCAATAAACCCTAATAAAATCCGTTTTGCTCCAGATCAAAAGCAGCACCAGACAGAGGCATGTGTTCACTGGGAAATGCAGATGGTTGTCACGCCCTTGTCCTGTCATGTCTGTTTTCCCTGCCATGTGCTCTCTCTTAGCACATGGCTCTGTTTGTTATTGTCCACGTCTCCGCCCTTGTCCTGCCTTTGCTCCTCCTCCTCGTCTGTGTCTCATTTGTTACCCTGCCCTCTCATTATCTGTTCCAGGTGTGTCTTGTCTGTGTTAGGTATTTAAGGTCCCTTGTGTCTCTCCCGTTTGTTGGTCATTTGTACTGTTTCGGTCCACGTTGTTACTTCTGTCATGTTATAAAGTTAGTCTGTCTCCGCTCTCTCTTCGTCATTGTTTTCCACATCATCGTTTCGTTTCATTCTCCCAAGTCATGTTTCGCTTCCCTTGTTTCCGTGTCATGTTGCTTAGTCCGGTCTGTCTGTCTCTGTCATTTAATTTCCTATATCTTATTGTAGTTGCCTGTCTTTGTTTTGTTATATTCTTTTTGTAAATTAAAGTTCACTGTGTTTTAGCGTGTGCGTCCGCCTCCGTCAGTCCGCCCCGCAAATCCTGACAACGGTGTTGTGCAGCATTTCTTTAATTCATCTCTACGACAAACATCACTGTTTTCATCGACTCAAGAAATATTTCCAGGATTTATCCTTAATACACACACACACACACACACACACACACACATCATAGTCCAGCTCAGATTACACTCCATCAGTCCAGAACCCAACAGAGATGTTATTTCCAAGTCTCCATTCAGATGCAGATGTAACCCCGGGATCTTCACTGGTGTATGGCAGGGTGATATTGTGATATCAGATCACTTGCACTCAAATAGCGTCTGATTTGAGATTTTTGCCAAGATATTTGCCGATACATATCCACACCTCTCGAGTGTCATAACTGTAAGGGATGGGAGTGAATGATACAGTGGAGCATCACACCACGAGCATCACATCTGAGTTTGAAGTCAGAACAGAAATCAATTCTTGATTCTAGAAAACAGTTTGAGACTTTACAGTTTGAGCATCTTTAGAAACAGCAGCTCACACGGTGTGATGACGCTCCGGGCCACTGCGATATAACAAGGTCATCTCAAGTCAAGGAGTTTGTTTACACCTCAGACACTGCTTTATCGACACATACCTACTCTGATTGGCTGGTGTTTGAAGTGTAGTTATGAGTGATTACTCTGTAAATACACAGACACTAAGCACTAAACACTAAGCCTGTAATTCTCATCCATAATGTTGATGTATGAAGGACAAGGATGGGGTTTAGAGCACATCCACTCCAGCACAGGTAGAAGGAGCAGATGAAGGCCAAGTGTTTGAGTGAACAGGTGGAGGAGTGAAGTGAAAAATGATCGGCAACCTTGTGGGCATTGGCAGGAATCGCGAGACAAAGGAGTGAAAGAGGAGAAGCGGTCATTTCCAGCTGAAGCTAGTGAAGTGGTCATGAAGGAAGTGGGGAGGTAATGGTGAGAGCACATTAGAAAACATTACGAAAGACTGTGTGAAGGTAATCCATCCGATATGCTCTTTTAATGATGTCTTTAATGGTGGATAGCACTTAAGGGAATCTATCAAAAGCTAAAGTATGCACACACACACACACACACACACTGGCTGTTCTTTGAACCACCCTCCCTCCCTTATCATAAACCACGTGCGAGCGTAAAGACGGAGGGAGAGACAGTAAATGCCAGAGAGGAATCCCGCGACGTGATTTATCGGACAACTTTCCCGCTGACTTCCAGAAAGCGCTATCAATTAATCCGGCTGGTGTCAGAGCGGCAGAGATTAAGCATTAACAGCTGCTCCCTAAAACACCCCCCTGTCACCCCCCCACACACACGCACACATATCCCCCCCACACTCCCCCAGCTCCGAAGACAACAGCCATAAAGAAGAAACTCCCTGGCCTTGTGCTGACCACCGCAGGCCAACACAAACCATGCTCTGACTCTGACTGAGTTATGTTTCTGAGGGAAAACAGAATGAGTTCTCTACTGTCATCTATCCACCGCTTCAGCATCAGCAGGTTTGGACTGTTAGAACTGATCAGAGCTGTGTCCAGAACCTGGCCCTGTTCACTGTTCACTACCTTCAGGAATCAAACCCTACACGATGTCACCTTGTTCTTCAGCGCTCAGGACCCCCTGTAGTGGTGGATCATTCTCAGCGCTGCAGTGACACTGACGTGGTGGTGGTGTGTTAGTGTGTGTTGTGCTGGTGTAGAGTGGATCAGACACAGCAGTGCTGCTGGAGTTTTTAAACCCCTCAGTGTCTGGACCGAGAACAGTCCACCGACCAAAAACATCCAGCCGACAGCGTCCTGTGTCACTGATGAAGGACTAAAGGACGAGCGACACACACTGTGCAGCGACAGATGAGCTACTGTCTCTGACTCTACATCTACAATGTGGACCAACGATGGAAGAGTGTCACAGAGTGGACAGAGAGTGGACACAGGGTTTAATAACTCCAGCAGCACTGCTGTGTCTGATCCACACAGATGATATTTGATGGGGTCAGATTTAGGGCTTTGGAAGTGTGGCGTGTGTTCAGTGGAGGATCATTACAGAAGTCTGTGATTTACTCTGAAGCCTGGAGCATCACAGAGGAGATCCGCTATAAAGCGTCCACGTTCTTCTTAATTAAAGCATCAGTTCTACACACGGAGATGTTCCATGGCGGGTGACGTCCATCTCCAGCGTCCAGTCACTCAGATCCGCCCTGATGTCTTCAGACAGATACAGTAGAGATGCTTCAAAGCGCGGATGCTATTAAAGATTAGATCAGAGCAGCCAGCGGATGTTAACAGCTCTGACATTGACGTATCTCTTCCTCTCGCTCAGAGTAAAGCTCCAGAGAAACTTCCCATCAGCGCTCTGTAGTCCAAACTCATCCGTTACCTGTATCTCTCTTTTATTCTCTTTCTCTCTCTCTCTCTCTCTCTCTCTCTCTCTCTCTCTCTCTCTCTCTCTCTTACTGTTTTCTGTTTTGCTCACTCTTGTGTTCTCAGCGCCCTCTCTCTTACCTCTCTCTCTTTCTGCTCTCTCTCTCTCTCTCTCTCTCTCTCTCTCTCTCTCTCTCTCTCTCTCTCTCTCTCTCTCTCTCTCTCTCTCTCTCTCTCTTTTAGTGTCCAAGTGTAAGTCCACTCATCTGAGTGGATAGTGGGTCAGTGTGAGTGGGTTTTTATTAATTACAGAATCCTGATCCCAGTCCATTCCCTGCTGCTTTTCTTAATTAACATCATCACCCACCCCCTAATAGTCCTCTCTCTCTCTCTCTCTCTCTCTCTCTCTCTCTCTCTCTCTCTCTCTGGGATACCCTCTGTCCATTTTACCTTCCTCAGTCGACCCTTGCTCTCTTTGCAATTTTATTTCTGCTTTTCCACTGCATGGTCCCTACTCTACTGACTCTACTGTATTTTTATATATTTTGTTGTTCCTCCACCAGGTGAATCAGGTCCTGGTTCTGGTTCTGGAGGCGGGTTCTTGTTTAGTGGCTGTCCTCTCGTGATTACTCAGTAAAAAGCACCCACTAACAATGGATTCATTAATAGCCCTTAAACATACTATTAGAACATTAGATGGGACCCCAGAAAAAAGTAACTTGCCTGGAACTAAAATATGCTTTTATTCACAAACTTTTATTTTGAAAATGCACCACTGAGTTTAACGTGATTTGGCAGTGAATCACACACCGTGGGTCTTCTTTCAGCCTTCGTTAAGGCCCCTGTTCAAATATAAAGCTGCTCCAATCATCAGCTTCACCTCCGCTTCACCGTCAGAGTCTGGTTTATAAAGTTAGTTTTTACCAGCTCTGGGCTGAGGTCAGTAACGAGAGCACAACAGATAACAACACCGGGTAATTACAGCCATCTGGCCGCGTCCCAGACTGCATCATTATAAATGCAGTATTTTACTGCTTTATCTACAGGAATCAACTTATAGCTGTGTAATATTTTGGGAATGGGGTGGGCTTGAATCAGCAAATATAATATAATTACATATGTGTAATGTTTATCACCAGTTTTTGGGGGCGATATGGGACCAGGGGGGTGCGGGAATTCCCCTTCATCTGAGGTGGGGAATTAAATTAATAGTTTGATAATCACTACGTCAGAGAAAGGGATTTGAGACGGCACCGGATACGAATGAGAAATAAAATGATCCATGCAGAGGAATAGTACCATGAATCTGCAGTAGGTGCTTCTTATCTTCTTTAACTGTAGAAGCAGTTTGGGTCTTGGATCTTAAAAACTCTTATCTCCAGGGAAGAAGTAGGGAAAAGAGAAGGAAAAATGTATTTGATTTTCTTTGTCTTTTAATTCAGTGTGGTGCGGATGGAGGGATAGACGCCGGAGGCAGGAGCAGGTTGCCCCTCAGGCTGGTTTTTACATAAACAGATCAACAGAAAATGAAGGAAACTCAATCCAGTGACAGAATGAGCCCCCCCCCCCACCGTCTCTCTCTCTCTCTCTCTCTTTCTCTCCAGGTCTTCACCTGCACCTGCATCTCACTGAGAGTCCACAGGCCCAGTGATCAGATCCGATCACAGGAGAAGCATGTCACTGATGCCTTGCCGCAGTGTTTCAACTCCCTCCATGTAACAAGCTCCCATCATGCATCACTGTTTTCCTCTAAGGCCCGTTATTTACAGATAAATTCCTTCCTTCATTCATTCATACATTCATTCTTTCATCCGTTAGTGATTCATCTTGTTTTGGACCATGGCGGGTCAAGATTCTACCCAGAATCATTAGCCCAAGAAACACATTGGACAGGGCACCACACACTCACCCAGTCACTCACATACACACACACACACACACACACAGTCACTCACACACTCCCCTAGTCACTCTCACACAAACACACACACACCGTCACTCTCTCTCTCTCACACACACACACACACACACACACACATACTCACCCAGTCACTCTCACACACACCCAGTCACTCTCACTCTCACCCAGTCACTCACACACTCCCCTAGTCACTCACACACACTCACACACACACACACACAGTCACTCACACACTCACCCAGTCACTCACACACACCTCTGTGGCAGCACCCAACAACCTGTAGAACCCCATCTCTCCCACCTCACTGAGATATCGTCATTATCATCATCATCATCATCATCTCTTTCTTCATCACACCGCTTCATAAACAGTACTCTTCTCTCTCTCTTCATTCATGTTTTTTTTTTTTTTCTCAGCAGTCTCCACTTACTTTCTCTTTTTCTCGGTGGCCCTCTGTTTCCTCTCTGTGTTCTCAGTGATAAAGGGAGGAATTTCCTCCAAACTTTGAGTGAAAGGGAAGACACACTTAATGAATCTCACGCTTGGGCAGAGTCCCATTGCACTGAACTCCTCCTCGCCTGACTCATCAACCCTCTCTCTCTCTCCTTTAGTTTAGAGAGACTCACAGTGACTGAGATGCCTCCACCACTGAGGCAGATCACAGAGACTCATTTTAAAGAAGGCTGAAATTGATTAGTGTTGCTTTTCCTGACTGGATAATCTCCAGGAGGCTGGGGTGGGTCTGGAGGTGGGATGAGGAGGCTGACTGTGAGGTTAGATTTGGAGCCTGGATGTAAGGCCAGATGTGGAGTCAGGGTGTAATTGGTGAATCTGGAGGCCAGATGTCGAGGCTGGGCAGGGCCTGAATGTGGAGAGATGTGACTGCTGCATTTGTAGCTTGGATCTGGAGTCAGGGATGTGAAGGTTGGGTGTACGGTCTGGATCTGGAGTCGGGATGTGGAGGCTGGGTGTATAGTCTGGATCTGGAGTCGGGATGTGGAGGCTGGGTGTACGGTCTGGATCTGGAGTCGGGATGTGGAGGCTGGGTGTATAGTCTGGATCTGGGGCTGTGATGTGGAGGCTGGGTGTACGGTGTAGATCTGGAGTTGGGATGTGGAGGCTGGGTGTACGGTCTGGATCTGGAGTCGGGATGTGTAGGCTGGGTGTACGGTCTGGATCTGGAGTCGGGATGTGTAGGCTGGGTGTACGGTCTGGATCTGGAGTTGGGATGTGGAGGCTGGGTGTACAGTTTGGATCTGGAATCGGGATGTGGAGGCTGGGTGTACCGTCTGGATCTGGAGTCGGGATGTGGAGGCTGGGTGTATAGTCTGGATCTGGGGCTGGGATGTGGAGGCTGGGTGTATAGTCTGGATCTGGAGTCGGGATGTGGAGGCTGGGTGTACAGTCTGGATCTGGAGCTGTAATGTGGAGGCTGGGTGTACAGTTTGGATCTGGAATCGGGATGTGGAGGCTGGGTGTACCGTCTGGATCTGGAGCTGTGATGTGGAGGCTGGGTGTACAGTTTGGATCTGGAATCGGGATGTGGAGGCTGGGTGTATAGTCTGGATCTGGAGTCGGGATGTGGAGGCTGGGTGTACGGTCTGGATCTGGAGCTGGGATGTGGAGGCTGGGTGTACAGCTTGGATCTGGAGTAGGGATGTGGAGGCTGGGTGTATAGTCTGGATCTGGAGTCGGGATGTGGAGGCTGGGTGTACAGTTTGGATCTGGAGTCGGGATGTGGAGGCTGGGTGTACCGTCTGGATCTGGAGTAGGGATGTGGAGGCTGGGTGTACAGTTTGGATCTGGAGTCGGGATGTGGGTTGGAATGTTGACCACATACAGAGCTGCCTGTAAAGCAGCAGTAAAGCAGCCTTGTAGGAGTTGAGAGACTCACAGTGTGTACACAGCGCTGACCTCAGAGAGCCTGTAAAAGCCCTGAGGGAAGTCCTACTGTTGGCTAGTTCTCAGTTGAGGTCAGAAGATCCTGAGAATGTTTATTTATGGAACCGGTTCAGATCCACTTACCCCCTCCACGTTGAAGTGCTGAAAGACCCCATCTGCTTTACTCCTTTCAGACACAAGCCTAAGTTTAACTCAGCAGTCCTTTCTTTTTTGGACTGGCCCATTAACCCAGAACTCATCAAAATCTCAGCTGAGCCACAGAAGCCCCTCCAGAATATGAGAGTTTCAGGTGGAAGCCATGTGATCAGCGATGCCCTTTCAGCTCAGAGGAGAGCTCAGTGCTGTGGCAATATTTCAGCGAGAGGGATAATCAGCCCCATTAAAGGTTATGACATTTAAAGCAGGTAATGAGCTGAAATCAGACGTAGCGATCCTAATCTGCTCGGATCATCTGGCCCACATTCATAATCACTTTCTTCAGCAGCCACAATATGACACTGTCATGAAGAAGAGCTCACCCACATCACTGTGGACAATGTCTCCTTCCGCACCACTGACCCCTGACCACGAGGAAATGGTATCAGAAATTCACCGACTTCAAATTCAGCAGCTGCTGCAGTTTAATATGAGCTCACTCTCAAACCTGGAACACTGCAGCTTTTACTGATGATTCCAAGCCACATCCAAGTAAACATTACGTGTAAAAACACTTTAACTTGTGTGTATGTGTAGCGTATAACTGTAATTCAAAATTCAAACATTCTCCAATCTTTTGTCATGTGACTGTGTCGTAATAAAATCACAATTCTCATTTTATTCAACGAAAACGAACCTATAAATGAAGCCGTGTGAAGAGTGAAGAGTTTATTGGGCGCTGTGTTGGTTCTGAGCTCCATCAGGAAAAAGCTGCAGAAGACTGTGGTGGGTTTGTTCTGTTCTTGGGGACAATACTGTGTCCAAAAGTCCGTGTGAGTGTGGGTTTAGACCAGTTACAGATGGGGATGTTGATGAATGTAGTAATGCCTCTATGAAGTTTAAAAGTGATAAAGTAAAAAAAAAAAAAAAAAAAACATTCTGAAGAACTTGGAGTAACACAACAAGCTCTTTCAGTCATTTCCATGGTATACCTAATAAACTGGATTCTTCTTACTTCAAACTGTCCACATACACACATACACACACACACACACACACACACACAGAGGCAGGATCCCTGCCCATGTTAAGTAGGCAGTGACTGGAGTTGGCAGGCTGAGGCGGCTGGCACAGCTGAGGTGAGGTGACATGCGTTTGCCAGCGCCAGAATTATTCGGACGCTCTCGGCCCTGCCATGCTGCTCGCTGTCAGTCTGGCAGCAGCACAGATCCGGCAGGACTCCCCTGGGCTTCATTTAAGAGACAGAACACATCCAGCATGTCGGTTTGAAATGACAGCCAGTGCCACTGACATTTCAGAGTGTGTATGTGTGTGTGTGCGCATATTACATGTATATTCCTGTGTGAAACTGCCCTTCAATGAATCACAACTCGGCAGACTCATTGTCCAGCAGTGAACCAGCAACAGAGGTCCATTTCTGGGGCATCAGTCACACGACGCTACATGTAAGGCAGGAACAGCATGCTGCAGCAGCATGAATCCTTGGGCAAGACTCCTAACACTGCATTAACATTCATCTGTACTGATGCGTTCACACCACAGTGAGATGTGGGAGAAGGAAGCACCTCCTGATGTTATAATGATAACAATGACTGTAATGTGAAAGCTGTGAGAACTGGCTTTATAATGCACAGATAATTAAGTACAACTCGCATCCATTTCCTGAGACAGACACAGGTTGTCATCATCACGAAATACAAACTCTACTAATTATTTCTGCTCAGTCGGGGATTAACTGAAAAAAAAAAAAAAAAAAAAAAAACAGCGGAGATGTTGAATATTCTTTGTTATTCTCACATCTGTAAACTTCTCTGCGTGAAAACGGACAAAATAAAAGCAGAGAAGAAAGAGAACAGAGTGAAAACGGCTAAAAACCAGAGCTTCTGCTCCTCGCTCCTCACTGCTGTGCGCTCGGGGTCGGGGTGAACAGCGAGCGGCTCATTATCATTTAAAGGAACTGAAGTTCTGAACTGTTCATTAAGTAACAGAACTGTGTTCCACTGTGGAGACGAGGAGGGGATACGATGCCTTTCAGAAAGAAGTGGAAAGCTGCATAAGCAATGATGACTGACTTATTACAGGACCATAACCCTGCCTCGACACTGGTGTGGATGAAGGGTAAGCCTCTCTGGATACGACTCCCTTGTGTATTTTAGTGGGTAACACCATTCAGTCCTATGCTGTAAATATAAATATGAATGACTAGCCAAGCTGACCCGAGGGCTAGTGGCATGGGCCAAGGTTGTCTGACCCTACACGACTAACCTCACTACTAACCTTCTCTGAGAACTCCCACTATCAGCCACAGAGGAAGGGTGTACACTGGGCTCTCGAAACCCTGAGGCGTTTTGTCTTTAGCTAATGCTTCCTTTTGTTGTCGTAGCCAAGCGAAGTTGTGCTTCGATCCAATCAAAGCATTTTTAGACACAGCTTAACCTCCTGTTTGGATGAATTTTAAAGACCGGGATGCAGACCCCTGAGACAGTGGGCTAAACCAGCTCTGAGCTATTCCCTTCCCTTTCTTTGGCTACTCACACGAACATTGCCAAAAATGAGCTCTTACTGAGTGAAATCATCTTTTATCTCAGGGTGACCCTCCATCCTCTTTTTCTCAGACATGTAAAAAATGCCCTGTTTGAATGTAGTCTTTTCAGTTTCTGCTGAAAACAACTCACTTGAATGTCAAGAAATAACAGTATGTTAAATAGTTTATTTTCTATTATCCTTCAGGGTCCAGTGATGAATGGAATAGAATCTTGTCACTAAGGCTTTGGTTAGTGGGGTCTTGTAAAAGAAAATCTGTCATGGATGCATTAGCCAGCTTTGTACACATACCCCCACCCCCCCCAACCATCGCAACCATAAATGTCCTCTGTTTGAAAGCCATACAAGGTCATTCTAGTCATTCATGTGTACATCCAGGAGGGTGAACTCAATCTGCTACACACTGTGAATCCTGGTACAGTCTCATAGTCCCACAACTACGGAAACCGTACATTTCCATCCCTCTCTTTGGGAGGTGAAAAGGGCATCCATCTTGGATTTCTAAATCTTGTAAAACGTCCAGGATTTCGCGGTTATTTCACATCAGGGTTTGATTCTACAGTGGACACAGTTTTTGGAGAAGATCATGATTTTTAGCCTCAATCCTGTGACAAGCGACAAATCAAACTGAGGTTTTCTCAACTTTATGCAAATGAGCTATGACATGGTGAAGCGACATTCTAAATGATTGGTTGCAAGAAATTCTTTGAACCAATCGTGGACACAGGGTCTAGTTCTGTTCTCTGAACCTCGCACCCCCCGAGACAACAGGAGCAGCCTAAACACACACAAGAGACAAACGTGGGGCGACGTAAATGTAATTTGTCGTTTGTGTGAAGTTTACATGTATATTTTTATAGGTTTGCTGTATTGTCTAGATATTTATTTGGATATCCTACCCTCTCTTTCTCTCTCTCTCTCTCTCTCTCTCTCTCTCTCTCTCTCTCTCTCTCTCTCTCTTTCTCTCAGACACACACACACACACACACACACACATACACACAGCCATGGTTCTACCCTTTAGGCTAACTTGAAGCTCAACATACTATTTTTATTTAAGAAGCAGAATATGCTCATGCTCCTTAATCTACAAAAAAATAACTACCATCTCTCACTGTGAGACTCATCTGTCAGTGAAATAAGAAAGTTCCACTGGATAAAATCAGTAAAAAACAAGCAGAAAACATTGAGAAACAACACAATAATAGTATAACATCCTCACAACAGTCTCAGAATGAGGAATATTCCAGAAACGGAATAGATTTAAAATGGTTTCACTGCTAAGATATCGTTTTCTGCCAGACTCCACTGCTTCCAAGCCCAAGCTCCTGTCAATCAAAGCTCCGGCATTAGCCCCCCAGCCACCACACACGCACACACACACACACACTTGTCTGGGTTATCTGCAATTCTAATCAATAGAGCGCGTCCTGGCAGTGCAGCAGGCCGAGCTTCAAGCCGCCCCGACGTTATCTCCCTCTTTCTCTCCAGCCATTTGTCTCTGTCAGCACATATCAACCTCCACATCCTCGAGTGGGAGGAAGACGGGTCCGAGACAGAGTCCAACAGCCCCTCATTCACACTGTCATGTTCAAGGGAAGGAAGCATTAGCCAAATGGACTCTAGACGGAGTGTCCAAGGCCTGGTGAATTATAGGAAAATGTGGTGAGTTCTAGAGGAGACAGATTTCCTTAAAACTGTTGAACAAGTCAGGACCCCCACAGAGCAAGGTCATCCTCAGCGCTGCAGTGACACTGACGTGGTGGTGGTGTGTTAGTGTGTGTTGTGCTGGTGTAGAGTGGATCAGACACAGCAGTGCTGCTGGAGTTTTTAAAGCCTGTGTCCACTCTCTGTCCACTCTGTGAGACACTCCTCCCTCGTTGGTCCACCTTGTAGATGTAGAGTCAGAGACAGTAGCTCATCTGTCGCTGCACAGTGTGTGTCGCTCGTCCTCTAGTCCTTCATCAGTGACACAGGACGCTGTCGGCTGGATGTTTTTGGTCGGTGGACTGTTCTCAGTCCAGACACTGAGGGGTTTAAAATCTCCAGCAGCACTGCTGTGTCTGATCCACTCCTGGCCATTGAAGAACAGGGGTAAAGGGGGTTAACAAAGTATGCAGAGCAACAAGTGGAATACGTTGTGGGCGGTGTCTTTAATCTTATGGCTGATGGATAGTGTCTGGGGAGTGCTGGGTCACAGCTACAAACTGCATTTTGTAACGTGATGAAAGAGAAAGCAGGTCAGTTATCATGTGGTAAATACTGTATGGGATCCATATAGTTGCCATGGGAACGGGAGGCCAGAGACGAAAAACGGCGAGTCGGCCATCGATCAGGGCTTTAAACTTTGATCAGATAAAGCGGAGAGGGTGGATTACTGTATCGGATCGCTGCTCCGGGGTCATTTTCGATGGGAATTATGGAAAACCATCTCTCTCCGAGCTTGGGTTTTCAATTAATCATTCCATAACAGGGCAGAAAGTGTCAACCTAATGGGCCTACACATGTTTCAGCCTTAACTACCACTCTGTGTGTGTGTGTGAGTGTGTGTGTGTGTATACAGTAGCCAGTGGTACAAATAGCCCAATTCTCAGAGGCTCGGACACAGCAGATTTGCCCACAACTCTTTAATAACCCATTTAACTGATAAATATAATATTTGAGTGTATCTGTAACAGCACTGGAGGGCACACGTAATGAATGGCTCTTTCTGAAGTCATTTGGAACGGGCTGGAAACTAGTTTAGTTTAATTAGATCCTCCAGAGATGGGGGGGCAGGCAGTGGTGGTGGTGGAGGGGGAGGGGTGGCGTCCCAGTTCTAATGGAAGATATCCTTTCATAACATGTTTGCAAAACGCAGGGCGACTTCATTAAATGAATGATAATTGTGTCTATGAGAGAGGCCGGGCTCAGGGGGGACGCAGGATAATGTAGTTTTAGATCAGCGCTGGATTGGTCCTTCGAGCCAGGCTTTATCTGATCTTTGGACCATGATAAATTTACACGCCCGCTGGGAACATCAGGGGTCACGACTGAAAAGGAAAACCAGGGGGCGATAGAGTCATCAGCACACAAACACATTGTAAACTAGTCTGAAATGATATGATGCAGATGTAGCCAAATAATGCACATCACGTCTTTAGACTCATAAACTAACCCTGGATCTGTCACAGGGGAAACACTGGACTATCACAGATCCACCCTCTGGATCCTGAGAAACTCAGAAACTGGAAAAGGGGAGGGGCACTTATCAAGAACAGGGAGGCCACGCCCTTAAGGGATGGAGTGCCTTAAACCCAGAGGAACCCAAGTGCACAAACCCAGGAGATGAAACATTAGCTCCTGGTAACAAACAGATTCACTTCCTTGAATGGTGTAGAGTGGATCAGACACAGCAGTGCTGCTGGAGTTTTTAAACCCTGTGTCCACTCTCTGTCCACTCTGTGAGACACTCCTCCCTCGTTGGTCCACCTTGTAGATGTAGAGTCAGAGACAGTAGCTCATCTGTCGCTGCACAGTGTGTGTCGCTCGTCCTCTAGTCCTTCATCAGTGACACAGGACGCTTTCGGCTGGATGTTTTTGGTCGGTGGACTGTTCTCAGTCCAGCAGGACCCGAGTTGTTGTAGACACACAGAGGTCATGAAGTCACAGTGGTGTTCTGAGGTCTCCAGCAGGACTGTAACTGGATTGGGAAAATGCAGACAACAAAATCATCCGGAGTAAACAGAGCAGCTGAGCTGTGATTGGCTGCTGAGGTACCGTTACCACAGGGATTTGGGTTGAAACGCAGGACAGTGCATCTTTAAAAGGACGAGAAAAGAAGCGCGGATGTGACGAGACGTCCGCCTCACTGTCAGGAAATATGCATCGAATGGTGGGCAGACGGAAGAACCGAGGACGGCGTTCTCCCACACAGAAAATCCAGCTCCTTCATCTTCATACACAGCTCAGCTCTGCTCCAGAGTCCTCTCAGATACACCGCCCGTGCTGTCTCGCTCTGAGGACGCCATGTCTCTCCGTCCCCACCACCCAGAGGACGCTTCTGAGAGGGACAGCACACACTGATTTATTCTTAGTGGAGTAAATAAAGCCCGGTCTTCTGCTGCTGTCCAAACTGTCCACTCTGAATCACTGACCATTCAACGCTTTACAGACATGTGGACATTATCTGCACTCTATTATCATCTATATCCACACCATTTATCATCTAAACTCTGCCCTCCACAGTTTAAACTCTGCCCTCCACAGTATAAACTCCACCCTCAATA